>NC_091832.1:102500339-102803369 GCF_037783145.1 Equus przewalskii | reverse complement strand
TATATACAAAGGAATCTGCTTATGTCATTTGCCAGCTTCAGATCTCCCTTGGCTTCCTGCTGTCCACAGGAATGAGTCCTGCCCTCCACAGTCTGACTGCTCTCTACTCTATCAATCTCTTCAGCACCTGTTTGAGCCATTTCTCAAATCCAGCTACAGAATCTGTCGTTGCCTGAGTGTACCAGGCTCTACCATGGCTTCATGTCATTTTTCAATCTGTTTCCCTGCCTGAAAAACCCATCTTTTTCTTTATGTGAATGCTCCAGTTATTTTTCTGAAAAGACAGAAATTGCCACTTCTTCTTGGAGAATCACCTCACAGCCTGTGGCAGAGCAATTGGTTCCATCCTTAGTGTGCTGTGACCGCATTGTGTTCTTACTTATGTAAAGGCTCTTTCTTTGCTATGCTATAATTTTTGTGTTTATGTGTCTATATCCACTGGTTTTCAAGTCTATTGTGACAGAGTCTAGCCTATTACTTGACACCTTTTAGGAACTGAATTTATGATTTTTTTTAATTAATTTTTTTGAGGAAGGTTAGCTCTGAGCTAACATCTGCTGCCAATCCTCCTCTCATTTTTTTTTCATTTTTTGCTGAGGAAAACTGGCCCTAAGCTAACATCCATGCTCATCTTCCTCTATTTTATATGTGAGACTCCTGCCATAGCATGGCTTGATAAGCAGTACGTAGGTCTGCACCCGAGATCCAAATCAATGAACCCAGGGCTGCTGAAGCGGAATGCACGAACTTAACCACTGTGCCACCGGGCAGGCCCTTGAATTTATGATTCTTGAAAAAATAATTAACCAAGATTATACCTTTGCTACAAGAATATGCCTGTTGTGAGGCAAACATTCTCTTCATATTGCTGAGGTTCACAAATGCCATATTTTCTGTGAATAACTGAGGCAGTGGTAAGCAATTTGTTTTAAAATCAGTTTGATTATGTATACTGTTTGAAGAATTGTCAACTTATATTGGATTGGTTTTAATTTAAATTTCCTCTTAATGTCATCAGAGGACCTAACACTGTGTATGTAGCAACATAATTTATTTGAGAAGAGATTTATAATTCACATGGTGTTTGAATGAAATCCTGATCTCACATATTTGTGAAGTTGTTAATGAATATAGTAAAATTAAATTGCATGAAACTTTTAAAAGCCTAATATTATGTTGTTCAATTTTTAACTTCATTTTATTAAGTCAATAGAAATTAGCAAGAAAAATGTCTGTACTGGAGTGAACTGAGATTACACATTACCAGAGAAACGTCTTGATACCTAAAAAAGACAAAAAACACATCCTTGTCGACTTTGTGGTAACAGCTAAATTTGGGTGGCATTTTACGACTTCCACAGCCTGATTAGAAGGGTTGTTATGCTTTCAAAACACAACGTGGCATTTAAGTATGAATAATAACTTGTTTTCATGTTATATGATGTAGTTTACCAAATGTTTCCTGTCTTTATGCCCTTTATATGAGGTCCCTAAAGACCTCTAGTAAGCTTAAATAGCACTGTCCAAAAAGGCTACCTTAACAATAATGTAAATATAGTCAAAGCACACTCAAAATTTCAACATGTGTTCCAATGACTTACTGCCTTTTTATTCTGAACTTTCTACTTTCCTGCAAACTCACGTGTATTGGGTACAGAGAACATCATGTGTGATAAATTTACCTTCCTACTCTTTACGTTTTTGTTTCCACTTCTCTCTCCTAAGAGAATATAAACTCTTTGAAAGCTAGTTCTGTGACTTTTTTCGCAAATTTTTGTCTAGTATCTCATGCAAGGCCAATGTTCAATAGACATCATTTGAATGACTGAGTCAATGAATAAACAATTCCATACCCTGCCTAGAAACAAATTTAGTTAGGAGATAATAGGAGAATATTTTTACTCACGTATTCTTTGTGGGGCTGGAAACATACAATTTGGGGGGCTTCATTTAAGATATATAATACACGAGAATTAGTAGGAAGTTGCACTGGCCTCCCAGTGCTGTGGAAGTGGTCCATGCAAGTGAGGGGCTCTGAAGCCTCAGCTTCATTAACTGAATGAGAATTTGCCTCTGTGTTTAGTACTATCATACTGCAGCAGCACGAAAGTGCTCTCTGTGCCTGGACTTGTAATCTAAACAACTCTCCTTGGGCTGGACCGACTCCAGAGAGCTAAGACCACAGGGTTCCTTTAAGAAGATACATCCTGAAGGAAATCTGTTTCCACTAAATGCAGTAGGACCTAATCTGAAGAGGAATTTTAAAACTTTATGAGAATTACTGTCATTTTTAGGTGGATTTCTTTAGTTTTCATGCATGAAGATTCATTTAATTATTTAATAAAGATGTATTGATTATTAAAATTAATCTGAGAGTCCACTTTATGAATGGATATACAGATGTATGGGTAACATGAGAGGAAGAGAAATATGCATAAATGTATGTATGTGAGAATGACCCTAGGAGAGTTCAGATGTACACGTATGTATCCTGTATGCTCAGTGGTGAGAACTTTTTATTTTTTTCCCATCCTCACACGATATGGCCTTACCTCCATTTCTTTCAGATCACAACTGCTGATTTGAACTCTAAGGCCTAAGATTACATCTGGGAAATCTGGATTTTCTCCAGATGGTTTCATAGGAGGTCCAGACCGCCCATTGCCCATTCTTAATTTCTGCCTTGTTTATATCCAATTTAATGACCGTCTGGCCTCTGTTACCGGCAAAAGGGTGTTACAAATCCCAGTGGTCATTGGCGCAGGTTTTAGCCACAGCTACGGAGAGAAGAAGAGAGGGATGGAAAGACTAGATTTGGCTGCTACTCATGCTGTTTATATCTAAACTGTCTCATAAAGTCTGACAAGTACATAATGGTTACTTCTGTTCACGGCAGGCCTGGCTGCTGATCCTGCGTCACACTGGCCTCGGGCTTCATGCTTGCAGACTCCCTCAGACTTCCCTTCTCGTGGATTTACTCATCACTCAGTAAATGGTTCCTCTCAGAGATTAGCAGATTGGATTTATTTCAGATTAGGTTTGCCAATTCTTGAGAAGTGTGTTCTGACACAGCAAGTAAGTTAAATAATAGGCTTAGTGGCCACTTAGGGCTAAGAATTTTAGTGTAAACTAAGATATTTGCAAAATTTTTTACTCTCATTATATCTTCTCCAAATTTGTCCTTTTTGCTAATGCTTCCGTGACAATAGTAGCATGTGAATCAGTTACTGTGAATTATTCGTGACTTGCAGTGTGAAAATAGTTCTTTATACAATCTTCACATACATATTCTGGTATCAGAGTAAACGAACTTTTTCAAAATTAAACATGCATTCACGTTTCTAACCTTTTACCCACTGTTCTGAAACTGAGTGTTCTGTTATTTGGCATTCAAAACTTGATCCTTTCTTTTGGTGTTTTTGTTTAATTTTTGTTTGTTTGTTCGTTTCCACAGTTAATTCCAGGTAGACAGGAGTGGTGCCTCACTCAGATTTGCCTTTATGTGCCTAACATGGTTTCTGCATTATGAATGAAAATGAATTATATCCAAGGTGTGAATCCACTCTGGAGGTCTAACTTCTCAATGGGAAAACTTTCATATTACTTTTATAAATCATTTACAAATAGAATGGTGTGGGGGAGGCATCCTAGATCTTAAATCAAAGTTTAGCAAAGAGAGCACAAGATAAGCCTGGAATGTTCGTGATGTCAAAAAAGCTGAAAAAATGACAGAAAACCCCTAGAAGCCTGCTTGAATGGAGTCCTGCTGACTAAATAAGGAATAATTTGATCTTCCAAATAGTGATAATAAAGGATTTAATTCATTGAATAAAACAGCAAATGGTGAGTCAATATAAATATAAAACAATTAATGGGTATATTGAGAGCTTGACAAGAAATAGAATATTTATCATTTCAAACTACAGCGTCATAAAGCAGTTGTTAATTACAAAGGGTGCAGCGTAACTTAGCGTAGAAAAGCTTGACTGACGTTGCCTTCATCAAATGATCAAAGTAAACATCATTGGTAATGGGACAGATTGAAATTGTGTGCCACTTTATAAGATGCAATGAGAAAAAAACAATATCACTTTTATGATATCACTGCCCAATCTGCATAACCTAAATCTAATCAAACTCAAATTGGAATACAAAAATAATTAGCTTACAATCTTAAAAATGCCAAGGTCACCAAAGTCAAGGAAAGACAAAGGAAATATTCCAGACTGAAGGAATATGAAGAGACGTGACAATTAAATGAAGCATGTGATTGTAAACTGAATCCTTTGCTATACAAGTCATTATTAGGACAATCGAAGAAATTCTAATGGGATTTGAGAATTAAATGATAGTAATGTACAAATGTTAATCTCTTGGTTTTGGTGGTATGTTGTGGTTATACAGGATAACGGCCTTGTTTGTAGGAATTACACACTAAAGTATTTGATGGTGATGGGGTATCAGGTTGGCAAACTATTCTGAAAAATATTTCTTGAACTGTTCTTCCAAGTTTAGTGGAGGTTAGTAATTGTTAGCAAAATTCAAATGTTAAAAACTAAAAAATAGGGGCCGGCCTGGTGGCGCAGCAGTTAAGTTGGCACGTTCCGGCTTCTCGCCGACCCAGGGTTCGCTGGTTCGGATCCTGGGTGCGGACATGGCAGCACTTGTCAAGCCATGCTGTGGTAGGCGTCCCACATATAAAGTAGAGGAAGATGGGCATGGATGTTAGCTCAGGGCCAGTCTTCCTCAGCAAAAAGAGGAGGATTGGCAGTAGTTAGCTCAGGGCTAATCTTACTCAAAAAAAAAATCTAAAAATAATTTTAGAGCTATCATAAGTTTGTGAGAAATTACACTGTATTCTGTTCACAGTCTTAACCTGAAAACAAAAAGTAAGCCTAAGATCAACCTTCAAAATAATAATATGAAATCAATAGTTTTTTTATTTTTTAATGCCAAAGAAAAGAATTTTAGGAAATGGACATAAATTATGGGAGGCAGCTACCGATTTAATTAGGATGCCTAAGGAATAATTACATCTAGAAAGATGTAATTTCATGCGTGATGTTGTTTCTTCAATGTGACTGTTGCTTCTCATTCTCATAAATTTTTAATTTTGCTACTGTTTTTATATACTGGAATGTACTTGGTGGCACTTTAAAGTACGTATATTTCTCTGGAAAAAAATTTTATGAAAGGCCTATAACATTTATGTTTATTGACCTCAGTAAAAATCTAGACTATAATTGGAAAATAGAAAATCCATCTGTTTCACTAGAGTGTAATAGATTGTGACTCCCAGACAGGGTAACTGAGTTATGTTTGGTATTGATATACATTAGTACCCGCTTGTCCTTTCTCCCTTTTTATTAGATAATCCTTTCAAAACAGTCTTCCCAGTGTGAGTTGTAGGCATTCTGTAAAAACATGATCTACTCATGTAGTTGTGGACTACCACATTTTTCTTTCAGTAAGACAGTGGAAAATCTGTTACTCATTAAACATTAATATATTTCTTTATTAAATCATATAAGTTGAGCTGTAAAATTTTGTATTAGGTCTAATTATTTGACTTAAGAGCTTATATTGATTAAAACTTTGAAGTATTGAATTATTACTTCAGCATTTTCATCTTAATCAACTTCTTACTTAAATTTCAGCATCCCGTGGAAGAGAATATTTCGTGTTTTAAGATACCTCTGTTGCCTTACATAATCATTACCAACTTATTCATGTGATCTAAGTTTAGCACACAGTTTTCCGAGAAGATTCTAGTTTTAATGAATCATGAAGAGAGAGAAAACCTTAGTACCATGACAATTGATGATTAAAATGACCAAATCGGAAAAAGATATGGTGACTATCCACCAAAGGACAGTCCGATTAGCAAACTATTTCCAAAGTTTATCCTGCCCATGCAGAGCCAAGAGAGAGCAACCTCTCCACGGGATGCAAAGGTCAGAGATGTAACAATAGGGAAGTATTGCCAGTAACTACAGACATTGGGAGAAGGCCCACATCAAACTGAGTCCTCCCAGCATGCTATACAGGTTGTGTGCCAGTAGACTGTTGAGTATAAATGGACTCAATTATTGTAGACCAAACTAGTGGAAATGTTTTCTGCTAACAGTGCACATGGACACTGATTTAAACAAACCCATATTAAATGTACATGTTGGCAACTAAAATACTTGAAGTAATCGGGTATGTTTTCTTGTGTGTTAATGATATTGTGAGCATATAATAGGGACCTTCATTCAAAGGCTCCAAAATGAAGGCAATATTATTTCCTTTTCATCTTACAAAAGTCTAACAATGTTAAGTGATTATTTTTCCAAATGTGACATACCAAATAAAGCACTGCTAATATACAGTGAGTAAGTCAGCTGTAGCACAGCTGATATTATTTCTCCCATTTCCAGAGTCTCCTCCCTGGATTGTTCATAAGGCCCTCTACTATTTTCTTTGCTTATAATCATCTCCTTATTCTACATTTCCCTCATTTCTACATTCAAGAGAAGTTTAACTTTTCTTGACCCTCTATGTTTTCTCAAGTTTGGCCTCTTAGTTTTTCCCTATAATGCTTAAAGAATGGTGGAGAAAACAACCTCTGATGACCTGGAAAGTAACTGATCTTTAATTATGTGACAGTCATATAACAGCGAACTTGATCTCTTCTCCCCATCTAGAAATATAAGAACAGACCACCCCACGCGTTCATCAGTAAAAAAGTTAGTCTGAAAACTCTTGTAGGATAAGAAAGGAGGAAAAAGAGACAAACAAGAGCCTTAAGTTAGGTTCTGGGCTCAGAACGACTAGAGAGTCAGGCCTGAATGGGAAAGATTGGGATTTAGAAATGAGACTAACCCTTTGAAAAGATGCAGCAACTTAGGTGTTCCCATTGCAGGCAAAGATAGTCATTTGGAAAGCATAGTGGTAATAATTGAAAAAAAAGTGAAACTCAGGGAGGTCTAGCAAGAAGTTACAATGAGCGTCTGGACACTACTATTCAAGAAATTAACCATTGCTCCCGGTCCACCTTCCCTCATTCTACCTCTATTATATTTGAGAGTATTCAGAACGCAGTGTCTCATGTGGATCTGGTAATAAGTCTGGCTTGGTCTTCCTCTGTCTCTCCAGCACGTAAGCTTGCCATGATAATGCTACTCTTCTTGGCCCAGCCACAACTGGATGTTGTCTCTCTGTGAACATACATTTGACACTGGATGGCTTAACAGGAAAATGTTAGTTTCAACATGGAAATAAGTAAATGTATTTTTCTGCAACTTAGTGAGGTGCTTTGATTCCTTGGTGTTGAACTGGCACTGCTTGTGTCCTGCTTCTCACAAAATTCTGAACATCAGCTCTGCTTTTCTCATCAATAAATGATCAAACAACATAACGATACACTCTTATACATACTCAACTAAAACAAACATGGCTAAATTTTATTTTAAAAATTGCTTTATGAGTTTCTCTGTTTAGTTTTGTTTTTGTTTTACGTTCCTCCTGTTTAACAAGATAGCAGGCCCTGAGCTTGCTTTCTGCATATTATGTTTGAGGGATAAATGTAAGTTGTTATTATTTTAAATCTGAAGCCCACGGATGAGGTTAAATGAAGTGCTCCTAAAGGAGATATCCGGGAAGAGGATGAGTGGATTTGGAAAATGATATTTGGAGAAACTCTGTAGTTGTGAGGGTAGGGATTAGGGCTTTCCTCGGGATAGGAGAAAAAGTCTCCTCAGACTACGGAGGAACAATGAAAAAGATGCCTGTGGTTTTGCGAAGAGGAGACCCTAGTGCAGACTTTTGGCAGTGTGGCAGGGATACGCTGGAGAAAAATAGCTTTATAGTATTTCTGGGCCCTGTGAAGCCTTCCCTTGCTCCAACTGTGGTGTGAATTCAATTCAAAGCAGTGGGAACTTAAAGGATTAAGCACACAGAGATGATGGGCGTCTCAGTGGAAGCTGGTGACTCACTGAGGCTAACAACCATGGGACAAACCCTTGATGCCTTGGAACAGGGGCACAAGCCAAGCTGGATGTCCAGGAATAGTGGAGGTTCTGTTTTTCGTCACTATAGGTTGTGGTCTCTGAGTCAGATGGTAACCTGAATAATAAAAAACAAATATTTATCCTGTGTCTGAGTTTTGGACAAAGAATTATACTTAATAACACGTAGAGGTTCATCAAAGGTTGTTAAATCTTTTGAGAAAGGGCATTTATGAACCAAGAATGGATGAAAACGCCCAGAATTGAAACTTACTAACTTTGAGAAAAGGTAGTTACAATGTTTTGGAGAATTAGTACTCACTGAGAAATGATGTGTCCTCTCAGAGATCAATGCTGATTTCAAGGATACCAGAGGTCTATGATGAGATTGAGCTTGAGAGCACACTACAGACTGATTTTTAATCTCAGGCATAGAAATTGCAAAAGGAAGCAAGGGCAAAATGTCAGGTGGTTGAATTTTACTAACAACATTAAATTTTCCAATTCTCTGTAGAACGCTTAGAAAAAATACATCAAAGCTGACTTTTAGAGCCTGGACTTTTCTACCTCAAATTTTGAATAGCATTGGCCTCTTCTTGGAGCAGGAAATAAAATTTCAGTAGAATCAGCTTCATTCCTTCCAACTAGCATGACCGAAGTGCTAACCCACACACTGAAGATGTTTCATTAAGTTAGGCGCTCGCTTGTTTGCTAAGTTTCAAGCATGCAGGCAGAGGGGTCAGAGGGCTACCCTGACAAACAGCGGGCCTCCTCAACATTCCCTTTGTAGCCTAGCTTGCTGAGAGCAGAAGGCAAGCCTACACAAGGAAGCTAGAGAAAGTTCTGCCTGTCCCCAGTAGGGAAACATTTACAAAATATTACAAATAATTTAGGAGAAGCAACATGGGCCTCTTTCTGTTTCACTCATGGACTCTCTGGTTTTGCACATATCCAGACCTAGTTGGAGCCCATTTTCTCTCTCCAATAAACAGCTGAGATCAATTTGAGTAGAAAATAAGGCAAGGAAACCCCATCTGGTAGTGGAGGATGTCAGGGGAGGGAAATAACTGAGCACATAGTGGCACCCCCTGGTCTACATCTGAATGATGGCCATCACGTTCAGGAGGCCAGCTCCCAAGCTAGAGGGCGCAGATCTAAGCAATGGGTGGTGGCTCTGTGGAGCATGAGGGCATAAGCAAAAATCCTGACTGGGGATTAAACACATTCTTTCTACCAAAACTAAATCCTCACACAGCAGAGTTAAAACTAAAGATGACTGAGTGTCTTATCAAGACTCAGAGGAAATTCCACCTACTCTGATGTGCCATCTCTGGTCACCCTGAGAGATGTAGAGTGTGATATATTAGCAGAGCAGAGTGGTCAAGAGCATGGGCTCCGGAGACAGACTAACTGATTGGAGTCACAGCTCTGATGCTTCCTGGTGCTGAACCTTGAAAACCCATATTACCTGTCACTGCTTCAGTTTCTTCATCTGGTATAAAAAAGGATAATAATATTACCTTTTTCATAGAGTTATTGTGATAATTAAATGAGATTAGGTATGTAAAGGAAGCAGAAGAGCACATGGCACAGAATGAACACTCAATATGGTAGTATTATTACCCTCCACCACCACCGCAGGTGAGCAAGTTGAACAATTTACCCTATGAACAGTCTCAACTTTCCAACCCAGGTGATGCTGAGCATTTAGGATATACTTTCCTAAATAAACCATTTGGTCCAGCGGTATAAGTTCCACCTTCATTTAAGGGCTGGATGTGGGAGCAAAAAGCATTCATTTTTGTTTTAAGGAAGCATGGATTTTTCCAGGGGATGAGTTGCCAAAATAGTATTTTGAGATTTTAATTCCTGCATCCCCCCCCACAAGCAGATTTCTCTCTATCTCTTCTCCCCATTCAAATAGATAGTCAGCATGTTAACTACTTCCTTGTCCAAGGGATAGTCTGTACAGGTTTTAAATTTCCAAAATAAATGATTTAAGTAGTAAATCACTATAGATGCTCCTGAGAGAAAATACAGGAGAAGACTATTTAAGGCCACAGAGTTTGCTAGAGAAATTGGCTTGTGAGAGGAGCTTCCCAACTACACAAGGAAAGAAGTTTCCCCAGGATGGGGAGTACATGGAAGAGAAAGATCTCAGGAGCCAAAAAAAACCCCAAGCTGGGCTCTAATCAATTCACCAAGGAGGTAACCAGTCCCTAGAGAGAAATGGTTTTATGGTACAACTGGAATGTCTAGTCTGTGTCATAGAATGTGACAATCAACTCATCAATGAGGTAGCAAGAGTCTAGAAGGAAATGGTTTTACAATATGGCTTGTAGGGGATGAAGACATTTCCTCTACCCACTCTAGGTCCTTCTGGCCAGACTACAAATTAAATTCACAAGAAGCAGAATAGCAGGGGGAAATTGAACAAAGCTTTATAACATGTATACATGGGAGAGACCCAGAAAAACTGAGCAACTCCAAAAATGGCAGAGGTCTCACCTTAAATACCATCCTCAGCTAAAGACAAAGGAGGATGTTGGGGGAGGGGGGAGTCAGTTGTGGGAGGTTACCAGAAAAGCACAGTAAACAAGAGTAAGGTTATTATGCAGATTTAAGTCCTTGCCTTCTTCACTGATAAGAGTTTTTAGAGATGAGGTCATCCCCCTTTCTTCCTGGTACAGAGAGGGAGACACCTTTACAGATGGAGATTTCCTTTACAAATGTAAATGTCTCTTACAAAGGGTAACTTCTACTTTTCAGAGTTTGTCTCGTGTCTATAGTTTTAAAAAGTAAGTAGCCCAAAATAATCCATGCCAAAGAGACATATCTTGGGGTGGCCAATTCCAGTCCCCCACAGTCCTGCTTTTGAAACTTTTGAGTTTCACATCCTTTGAAACTTTAAGAAGTTTCATAGTCCAGAAGCTGAGTGGTAGATTGTTTCATCTCACTGAAAACATTTCTTAGTCCTGATAATAGATCAGTCCAGATAAGTTCATTTTAGAAGTCGGCGATGCAGGTGGGCTCCCAAAGTTAGGCCTATATTGTGGAAGCAAGCAGTAAGGTATTTAATGAGTACTTCTATGGAAATCAAAAGGAAAAACAAGGTTAAAGTTTGCAGCAAACTATAAACCAGTTCCTAAGCCCAGGGGACAGCCACTCAAGAAGATTTCTAGATGTCAGTGTCAAAGCATCTTTTGCAGCTTAAGATGTCTCTGATGACATCATTGGGTGTTCACATATCTTTCTGAGTGGCTTACAGCTTACACAGCAACAGACGTGAATAAGTTTAGATCAAGTTGTTCAGCTTCAGTTTGCAGGGCTTCAGGAAAAAAGGCAGGTTCAATTCTCAATGATTCCAAAGGAAAATGATGGAAAAAACTGAAAACTCTAGTTCAGGGATTTGTAGCCAGATATTTCAGGAGACTAGAAGAATTCAGGATCCAGTCCAGTTCACAAGTAGAGAAAAGCCTCAAAGACAATGAACACAATTAGGATCTGTATTATAGTTTTTTACTGAAACACAACTTTTCTCTCTAAAATCACCCTCATTTTTATCAAAGATAGCCAAATTAAGATTAATTGGTTTGCAAAATAAGTTTAAGTTCAATAAAATTGGCCCAATTATTTACATAAGTACAGCAATAATAGTCATTGATTATATAGGCTTTTTTAACATCTGCTTTGCTGGTACTTTTTATAAGGAATCTCAGATTGAACTTTAAAGGCCTCTCAAGGCGAGGAAAGCCAACCCAAGGATTTGCCAACAGATTTGCCTGTAACACCTACAGATTTGGGTGGATTTCTTTTTTTTTTTTTTTTTAAAGATTTTATTTTTTCCTTTTTCTCCCCAAAGCCCCCCGGTACATAGTTGTGTATTCTTCGTTGTGGGTTCTTCTAGTTGTGGCATGTGGGACGCTGCCTCAGCGTGGTCTGATGAACAGTGCCATGTCCGCGCCCAGGATTCGAACCCACGAAACACTGGGCCGCCTGCAGCGGAGCGCGCGAACTTAACCACTCGGCCACGGGGCCAGCCCCTGGATTTCTCTCTTTTTGAGGTCCCCCAAAATATTCGAAGGTTCCTTGCACCTGCCTGATGATTAAGCTTCCTTACTTACCATGTAAGATTGCTGGAATCTCTGTAAACAAGGTACCAGGCCCATATTTCCAAGTGGTTTTATTCCATAAAGTCCAATCCTTGTTTCTCAAAAGCTTTCTGCATATCTGCTCTATGCCTGTTTCTCTCAATTATGACATTCCAGTCAAAGCTTTGTTAAGATAACCAATGTTTCCAATTGTGTCCTGTTATAAAGAGAACAGATTCTTTTTGAACTTATGCAGATAACTATATTACCATGAAAATAACAATACTTACTAAGAGCTTCCAAATTCTGGAGGGATCAGGTAGAGAGAAAAAGATAAATGTTTCAATTCTGCTCACAAAGGTATAATTTCACCAAATTTCTATAAGTCATAGTTAGCATAAGAGAAAAGAGAAAAAGATTTCCTTAAATCTGAGAAAACAAAACATCAAAAAATCAACAATATTTCAAATGAAAAGTCATATAAATCATTTATCCTCGTCAGTGCATTCAGTTCTGCATAATTGATTTTTGATCTTAATCTTCTTTTAGTAGCTTTATGGAGTCATGAGTTTCTCTGTTAGAATCCTGTAATTTCTTACCCAGTTCAGTTTTACAACCAGAAAGTTCATCAGAAATCTGCATTCCAAGGTGCTGGTCCAGTGGTGCAACAGTTAAATGAGCACATTCTGCTTCAGGGGCCCGGGTTACAGCGGTTCAAATCCCGGGTGTGGACATGACACCAGTTGGCATGCCATGCTGTGGTACGCGGCCCACATATAAAGTAGAGGAAGATGGGAACGATGTTAGCTCAGGGCCAGGTTTCCTCAGCAAAAAGAGGAGGACTGGCAGTAGTTAGCTCAGAACTAATCTTCCTCAAAAAAAGAAAAAAGAAAAAAAGGAATCTGCATTCCAGAGTAAGTGTCAGAGTCCTTTTCATGAATCTCTCTGAAGATGAGACATATTTGGAAAAGTAAAAAGTATGAGATTAAAACAATAACTGTTTGTAAACAACAAAAGACTCAAAAATGGAAATTGACAAAGAAATTTGGTTAATTTTGTGACACACAACACCTTAAAATAATAACCAGAATTATGCCTATTACCAGGACAGATCAGAATTTTAGGAATGCTATATAATTTTTTAAACACCTATATCAATAACATTTACCCACATAATACCACCTAAGAAGGTTTATCACTTATTTGGCAATGCTTCCCATGTAATTTAACATACAAAATAAGCCTAATTAGTTTAGTATTTTCCTCTTTATAGGAAGATGAGATAAATTTCTTAGAGAAGTCCCAGGGGTCCATTGAAAATCCCCAGAGAAATTCTCCTCCTTCTTCCATGCCAAAAGAAAGCCTTTATTCTGGACTTAAATATTTTTTGGAGGGGAGGGCTTGACAAAAATATCAAAAGGTTTTAAAACACTTGGTCATATAGGAAACAATGTTCACTGCAAAACAATGCTCAGGTATCTACTCAAAGTGACAACAGAAACAGTCAAGAGCAGTTTAAAAAGTCAAAAAATCTTAAGAGAGACTTCTCTATTTCTGAACATAGGAAATCATTTTAGGAAACATAGATTTTCCATCTTTTAGGTAGACTTAGAGTAGGCCAAAAGTTCAAGAAAATTATCCTTTAAGAGAAAACCAAATTTTAATTTTTGCACCAGCTTAATTTTTTTTTTTTACATTAAAACTCCTTTACTTAATTGGATTTACTTTAATCTTAGTCAACCTGACCAGGCATAAAACTCTCAGATCTTCTGTTTCACAAACCTTCTATAACTTTCTTTTTGCATTCAGAATTTGTCCCACGCTTTTGTTCTTCCTTTCTAGTACCTCAGGACAAATTTATCTTTCTTAACTCAACAAACAAGAATACTTCCATTCTATATACCTTTTTTTACCAAAAACATACATTTGACTTTGCTTGACTACAAAGACATTTGCCTTTAATTAGATATATTAATTAGAATTTTTAACCCTTAAAGACCCTAGTAAAAACTAAAAAGGTAAGTACTTATGGACTGTCTTTTATACCAGCATTCTAAACACTTTTCATAAAAATTTCTAGAAACATGCCACTTCACAGTAACAAAACACAAGACATGTTTACTAATAGACCCAAACACTTTAAGCCTCTCTGCAATAAGAAGCCAAAAGTAGATAAACTTACATTTAATAATTAATATCTAATATCTTACCTTAATTGGAAATGATCTAGATACTCATTGAATTTTATCATTTAGATCAACCTAGCAAAACTTCAAAGTTTCAAGTTACCAAAGAGATTTTGGAAGTTATTTTAAATACACACGCCATAAACTATAATTATGGCTGAAATTTTATCTATAAACTCTTATTTCATTTATATGTAAATCATTTGTTCCCAACAATTGTGTTTAGATTACCCGCAAAAACTTTGTGAGACATTAGACAAAATTAGCTATCATTCTAAGTTATTATGCTGACAAATTTGTGCCAGGGATAACATGAGCTTTTTTTTTGTTTTTTTAACTAGTAAACCCAGGCTGCATATCATATCCAATGCTGATAACTTTGAAGACATGCCTATTTTAATCAAACCAACAATCTTAAATGATGAGGATCAAGGCTGGCCCAGGGAGAAAAGCCCAAGGTATTCTGCCCTACATACCGATCTATATCATCCTCTGGGAAGCATAGGACATCCTGACCTGATCCGACCTGTAGGACCACCCAATAACCAGACCCCACCTGCACTGATCCCATTTTAATGACTTTTTAACATAATCTTTCCCTTTGTTTTGTAAAGAAATAACTCACATACCTATGCCTTATAAATTTAGCCCTACCTTCAACCCATGTTCGCAGTTCTTCACTGCCCTTGGATCCTGTCCCCATGCTATTCTCTGAATAAAGGAGCACTACTACCAGACATTGAGAATCCAAGAAATCTTTCTTTCAACTCCTCAGCTCATGGAGCCCACATCATTAAACAAGATTTCATTTACCAAAGATTATTTCATATCACATTAACTTGAAAGACATGTAAGTGCTTACTTCAAGTCAATTAAACAGCTCTTGATTTTGGCCATACCATCCAGGGGTAAAATATCACACATATGGACACACATAAACACGCAGGTAGACACAGACAGAGACATTAAATTTTTGTTGTGAATCAGGTGCAATACAAAACTCACTAGTTTCGAAGGAACATTTGCATTTCAAAGAATGGCTCTCAGGTCCTAGAGAAAATGGGAGCAGAAAATTTACATCATAAAGGCACATGGAAAACAGTCAAGTTTTCTTCAAGATGGAGTTTCTGGGGCATATTTGCCTTATCTGTTTCTAATGTCTCAATCTTTTGTCTCAACATCTAGGAGCATTTTGTGAGGAACAGAGGAGACCCCGGGGTTGGCAAAAAGACAGGTGAACCTTAAACTTCCCTCTAGAACCATACCTCTGGCCTTGCAGAGATTTGAAAAACAAAGACAGTTGCTTCCAATTCTCCAAAGAACTGGATTACATCCTGAATGATAGAAAAAGAGGCTGACTCACCCCCCTCCTCAGCTACTCCCTTCCAACTGCTTCTTTATGTCAGGGAAAATTTTAACTTAAGAGGTGAATCAAAGATTTGTATATTCTAAAACTTTCAGGACAATGTCTAACACATTTAAAAGTCTTACAATCAGGCAAGGGAAACATTCCCCAGTGAGACAATGTCTGTCTGCACAATACAATCTATAATACAATCAGGCAAAAAGAGATACAATCACTTTACATAAAGCCCATAAACATATCAATTTCCTACAAAATTTAATCTGAATTCCATCAACTCTTATACCTCTAATTATAGTTTTCATTAGGACTTTATCAATAGGTCTTGGTCTTATAATATTGGATAGGGAAGTATTACCAACCAGACATTTTAAAACATACTCAGGCAAAGTTTATATAACCTCTTTATTAAAAAATCAGCTCAAGCATTCCAAACTTTGTAATCTTATCAACACTTAGACTTCTACATTTCATCAATTCAATTGTAACGTAAGTCAGAGTCTTAAGGCTAGTCACTATTTTCTTGCGTGTGTTTCCTTTTTAATTTGGCCTTTTCATAGGTACCAATAAAAATTATGCTGAGAGCTCTCACAATTTTTTTGCCCAATGTAGAAGTTTCTCCAATTTCAATGATCCATCATCTGGCCACACTGATGAGTAGGATCTTTTTCTGTTGTTTGTATGTATTTTTTTTTCTTTTTGTGGAAGATTAGCCCTGAGCTAACTGCTGCCAATCCTCCTCTTTTTGCTGAGGAAGACTGGCCCTGAGCCAACATACATGCCCATCTTCCTCTACTTTATATGTGGGATGCCTACCACAGCATGGCGTGACAAGTGATGCCATGTCCACACCCTGGATCCGAACTGGTGAACCCCAGGCTGCTGAAATGGAATGTGCAAACTTAACTGCTGTGTCACAGGGCCAGCCCCAAGATCTTAACAGCAACTCATACCAATAAGCTTAACCATGGATGCAAGAGGCATACCCAAAAGAGATCCAGAAAGTTCACTCCCAAAAACAGTCTAAGAAAGTAAAGACCTTCATTGCACAGCAAGCAATGAAGGTTGAGATGACAAAGGCCCCTTATGGCAGCAATTGGGACCCCTTATAACAAACTTCTCTGAGAGCTGACACAGCCGGACAAAGAGAGCATGTCCCAGAACTCCAGTCTACTCGACTGGCCGCCAAGATGCATGCCAGTACATGCATCCTCCAGATGACAGAAACCAGAAAGGCCACAAAGCCAAGCTCTCAAGACATAAAACAAGACAAAAGGTCCAGGCAACAGGCTTATAGAGATGCCTGTGTCTTATGACAAATGACAAAAAAAGACAGAAACAAGGAAAAGTACGATCTCTGGGAAGAAAAGGATCCACAACCAATGAGTACTCAAGCAAATCCAAGAGTCACTGAGTCCAAGAAGCTAGCTTCACCAACATTTTCTCCTGCTAATCTAAATTTAGGAAAGCAAAGGAACACACCACTCTTGCTTCCATTGGACCCTGAAGGCAGAGATCTGGGAGACTGATGTGGTAAGAACTCTTACCTCCTGCCAGCACTTGTCAGGGGTCCAGGATCTCTCAGCTGCAGCAGTCCAGGAGTGAGCAGTGTCCAACCAGTGAAATTTGATCTTGTCCAAGTCACCAAACTATAGGGGAAGAACACATTTCCTCTACCCACTCTGGGTCCTTCTGGCTAGACTACAAATTAAATTTACATGAGACAGAATAACATGAGAAAATAAAAGATTTATAACATGTAAACATGGGAGAGACCCAGAAAAACTGAGCAACTCCCAAAATGGCAGAGGTCTCACCTTAAATACCATCCTCAGCTAAAGACAAGTGAGGGTGTTGGGGGAGTGGGGAGTCAGTTATGGGAGATGACCAGAAAAGCACAGTAAACAAGAGTAAGGTTGTTATGCAGATTTAAGTCCTTGCCTTCTGCATTGATAAGAGTTTCTAGAGGTAAGGTCATCCCCCTTCTTCCTGGTACAGAGAGGGAGACACCTTTACAGATGGAGATTTCCTTTACAAATGTAAACGTCTCTTACAGAGGATAACTTCTACTTTTCAGATTTTCTCTCATGTCTACAATTTTTAAAAGTAAGCAGCCCAAAATAATCCATGCCAAAGAGACATATCTTGGGGTGGTCAATTCCAGTCCCCCACAGGCTCTACAGAAGGGACCATAGAGTAAAGATTTCCGGCCTCTGATGTCCCCAGAAGAATTAGGCAGTCACCATTCCTGATGAAGTTCCATGGACAAGGGTAACATATATCCCTAAAAATTTGTGTAAACAAATGATGAAAGATGAGAGATACTATCTTATCTGCACCTCCTCCCATATGCAGATGCCCCATCTCCCTTCCACTCCAGATATGATCCCAGAAATTAACATCGAAGAGGACCTAGCAATAAATCACTGTGTTGTGGGGAAGGAGTTCACCAGAAAAATCAATGTTTAGCTTTCTGACATCCCAGAGCTAAGAGTCTGAAATGAATTTGTTACACAAACAAAAGAAAGTTTTGGATTATGATTCATACTTTTTTTTTCCTTGAGGAAGATTAGCCCTGAGCTAACATCTGCCAATCCTCCTATTTTTTCTGAGGAAGACCGGCCCTGAGCTAACATCTGTGCCCATCTTCCTCTACTTTGTACGTAGAAAGTATGGCTTGCCACGGTGCCATGTCCACACCCGGGATCCGAACCAGCGAACCGGGCTGCCAAAGTGGACCATGCACACTTAACCGCTGTGCCACTGGGCCGGCCCTGATTCATACTTCTTAAAAAGCAACAGGTAAATCTGAATCCAGACTTTGAAAAAAGTATTTTAGAGAACAATCTCTCCCCTCCACGCAGACAGACCACCCCTTACATTTTCTGTTAAAGTGGTCCTTTGATCTACATAGTCTCACATAACTGCATTTTAGTTTGTGGTCTGTGCTTCCCATTTGTAGAACTAATGGCCTGATTAATTGATTTTACCACCAAAGAACAATTTGCTCCAAGGGTGGGGACAAGTCCCCTCTTTCAAAAGTAAAACCAAACCAAAATCTCCTCATAGCTTTGAAAAGAAGTATTTTGATTGCTACTTTTCTCACTGAATTTTCATACACGGGTCAAGATTCCGTGAACATTCAAACTCCAAAAGTCGATTTTCTTAAGTATGTGGCTTAGAAATGGAAGCCTGATCCTGAAATGATGGCAATAGAATGCCATCTTGCCTCTTTCACAGTTCCTTTTCTGGTCTGTCACCTCCAATACATTAGTGGTCTCTGCCAAGGGATTCACAAGAATGCTCCATCCAACTTCTCCTTATCAATGTCACCTCTAAGTTTCCTCTTCACACTCCAGCCACACGAAACATATTCAAACATGTCTTCAGAAGTCCTATCTCCTTTACCTACACCTTTCTTCTGTGCCTCCTGCTGCCTTCCCCATTTGCCACACCCGATCACCATTGTTCTCTATCAGTAGGATCTCTAAGAACCCACCCAAGACTTTCTGTACTTCCTCAGGCAAAATGTGTGGCCTTATCTTCTGGACTTCCATAAAACTTTCTAATGTCTGCATTATAGCACTTACCTTATCGCCGTGACTATAATTATTTATGTGTCCGTCTCTCTCAATAAACCATAGCCTTCTAAAGGAAAAGAGTGTGGTTTATTTAATTTAAATCTTCAAAGCAAAGCTTATACCACGCTTGGCATAAGATAAGTACTCAATGTTGATGAACGAATGGCTGCATGAACTAGTACATGCCTTATAATCCACTGCCCAATTGTTATGCTGAAGCAATTGTATTAGCTCAAGTCTCTGTGCATTTTAAAGCTCTTTGAGAAAAGAGTCTCAGATGTATTCATCAAGCTGCATTAGAAGAAAGGGTCTACATTTTTTGTAGTGTCAGTGAAATACCTTTTATAAAGGGACCAGATATCTTATCCCATAGAGGTACATAAATATTGTGTTGTCCACCTTTTGACTGAAGTACAATACGAAAATGTGGCATTGATAGTTGTGTAGGTGATTACAAGATAAGACTACCCCCAACTGATATTAGAACATTTCTTGGGTGATCTGTTAGGTAATCTAACATTTTTAATGTGAAGAAAAAGTGCTAGGAGAGTTTGCCACCCTGGAAATTGCCTGCTGGACTGGCTTCATTCATGTTATGGAAAATCTAGTGGTTCTGAGCAGACAAATGATAGCATTTAGGCAATTTCCTCACTAAACTCTTCTTGAAGATGTAATTTACAATTGCTGCCCATTCCCTGAAAAATGTCTGCTACAGTAAAAAGAAGGGATGGGAAAAAAATATTTTTATGTTCTTTTTTTTTTTTTTTTTTTTAGTTTACTGATGTAAATTGGTTAACTCAAATGACTAGCAGAGGACATGGCTTGTATAATTTAGATTACACTTAAATTATCAACTTTAATGAATCAGAAAAAAATTTGTATGTGAAAAAGAAAAAAATGAAAAGTGAAGCTTAGTTTCTCTCCCTAAAAGCTAAAAAGAGAAATATATTGAAAGCCAAAAGAGCATGCTAGCTTAAGGCAATGGAAAAAGAGAAAGGCATATTCCTCACGTTGAAAGAGTAGACTGCTGCACTCAACAGTCAGATTTGGTTTCTGGATGTTAGGAGGAAAGTTTTCTAGTGTCTGGACTTCCTAGCTCTAATTAGGGATGATTTAGGAGGTGAAGCCAAAAGCAGTCATCTCCCAACTTCATACTCCAAGAGCTGCCAATGTCTATGGTTAATGAGGTGGACTTGGAGCCATGCCCTTAATTAGCTTGACCCTGTGA
Organism: Equus przewalskii; assembly: GCF_037783145.1. Classification (NCBI taxonomy): domain Eukaryota; kingdom Metazoa; phylum Chordata; class Mammalia; order Perissodactyla; family Equidae; genus Equus; species Equus przewalskii. Next base: position 102,782,932 of record NC_091832.1, on the reverse strand, counting down.
AACCCTGTTTCTCAAACGCTTTAAACCCATGACCCTCTAAAGCTTTTATGTTCTGTGTATTTACACCAGCCAAGAAGATTCTTTCTTGTTTTTGTCATGTACTTAGAATTATAAAAAATAATTAGTATGTCATAGACACTTTTTCAATGTATTTGGCGTATCGGTAATTTTGACATGTGCCTTTAGTGTGGAATTTGCACCATGTGCCACCCGCCCCCTAATTGAATAGTAGGGTTAAAATATGAGAGCTCTACAACTGTTGGTCAGCATAGGCTATATGATCTGGCATATGTTATTTTGTGCTCTTCATGATCATATGTGCATCATGAGAGTTACTAGAGGAATTCTATAACTTCAGATTTACAGAGAGTGGAAAAGAAGGTTTTAAACTTATTTCATATTTAATTTTGTCTATCATTTGTGCATTCATTATATGCATTTTTCAAGTATCTTATTGAAACTTTAATAAGCAAATTTCTTATTTTTGTATGCTTATCTGTAGCAGGTGAGAGTGCCTCTGTCTACTGTGGAACACAATCATAATTTCAATCTTGTAGTTCAGTGGATTTGGAGGAATGCTTTTTTTTCACCTAGAACTTGGTATTATTGAAAATAGGACTGAGAGTGGTACAAATTAGTTACCCTATTATTATTAGGAAAGTATATGAAATTGAAGACAAGAAAATTTAATTTGTATACTTGGGAAATAGGAGAGAATAAACACTTTTTTCCACAATGCTCTAGGTTTTGGCTTATATACCATTAGAAGATTCATTGGGATATATAACACTCTCATTTAAAAATATAACCAATTTAAAAGAGACGAACCCAATGAGGGATCTCATTACAAATTTTAAAATTGAATTAGATTTACTGAATGCTTCACAAGCTTTCTGAGCACGACTGGGGGAATTTTGAGAAGAACTGTGCTGATTGATTATTTGAGGTAGAAGCCACATAAATTCATGATTTGAAATGGATTCAACTGGAAAAAAGCCACAGCCCAGGAATTCTAAAATGTTTACTTTTGCAACTGAGAATAATAGCCATGAATTGAGGTAATTCTTAAGTGAAACAGAAAAAAGAAAAGAAGAAAAATTATTTAAAATCTCAACTTATTTCAAATTTTGGACATTTATAAGACAGGAAACTTGATTTCAATTTGTTCCTATGTTGGTATGAAATAGGATAGTCTGATCTAACTCTGTAGGTATTTGAGGACACACAATCTAAAAGTATCTGTTTGCTCCCATCCAATAGATGCTTGATTCAGGCAATTGCTAGATGTGTAACTGCACTTTGAATTATACCCAAACACATGTGTCATTCACCTTGTGTTGAGTATTTGGCCTGACACATGTCAGGAACCAGAAAATATCTTTTGACCTTTCTTGGGACAAGATTTCAGTGTGTGTACGAGTCATCTGGGAAGTTATTAAAATACAGATTTCTTCATCCCACCTTTAAAGATTCTGATTCAATACTTCTAGGGTAAGACAGGAATTTGCATTTTTAGCTATTAATCCAAGACATTCTATTGGAGGTGATCTTTTGAAAATGTTTTGAGAAGCTCAGTCTTTTGGGGAATCCTAGGCACCTTATGCTTGTGGCTAATGTCAGAACCACATACAGTGTACTGTGCATGGTACTGACGGTAGTGCAAAAATGAAATAGTTACTCTGTAAACATTCAAATATCTACCAAAAAATTGTCTGATTTCTGTTTTTAAAAAACAATTTTTTTCTTCCTGTGGAACAACTATTTGGAGGATTGAGCGCGAGATTGAAAAATCACAGCTTCAACATAGCCTTAGACTAAGGTTAAGAATATTATACAGTAGAAGTAAATTTGTCTCAAAGTTTCTGAATACCTTTTTTTTTCCAGCCACTCACTCTGCTCTTTCATATGTCTAGTCCTAAGTGTTTAATTCTTTTTGCTATCAATTCAACTCTTTAGGGGCAATATTTCAAGCACTTAACAACTAATAAGGCCAAGGCAGCTGCCAATCATCCAAATTCTAGAACCAGGCAGGATGGATGGGACCTATTAAAACTTAATCAGGAACAGGGGGTCTGCCCTGGTGTCAGCCAATTGAAGATCAGTCCTTTGGTTTCCCAACTATGCTATTTAACTAAGCCTGAGAGGTTTTTCTTTTTTTTTTGGTTATTATTTACTTTTCCATAAACAATCAATATTTTTGTTTCTTTGTCAAAATGAATTTCACTCATGAATTACACCCTTCCAATAATACATCTGCATTTTCACAGATGCATTCTTAGAATAAACAAACAAAATAAATCTTAACTTAAAGAAGATGCTCTACTTGTCAAAATTTTTAGTACTGCAGTCTGTTAACTGGAAGATATGTTAGGATAGATGATACTGTTAGGTTTTTCTCTAGGAATTATTCATTTACTGAAAAATTTTTATTATGCTTATTTTATGCCAGAAACTGTATCATCAGAGATGTACGTGCAATTATCAACAATTTTGAATCAACAATTTTGTATAAATAAAATTCTGTATAAACAAAACCTGTCTTTACTTAGTTGACCTGGGTGTTATTCGAGCAGGTATCAGTTCAGGGGGCAGGAGGAAGGAGCGAAGGAAAAGTCTTCTCTCTTTGTTGCACCAACTGCTGCAGTGACAAAGGAAGTCAAGAAAATATTTTATTCCAAGTATGAGTATCCTTAGAGTGGAAGGTGTGCCTAGGTCTCCCCATATTTCCCGTCCATGGTCTACACATTAACCATCAAATATTACACAATGGTGAGCTTTAAAGACACACAATTCCTTCTGTAGCACAACATGCCACCCTCTTTCCCCTAAAAAATGCAGTATAAATCCTGATGTCCCAAAGCGCAGAAAACATAGCTGTGCAAAATATAACATGATAGTAGGGTATACCAGATATTAATTTACGAAACACAAGTCATATTTTGCTCATTCACATGGTAAATATCTTCTATATTTTCTCAGGATAAAAGCAAAAACAATGAATGGTAACCTCTTTTCATCCTCCATGGAGAGATCTATTACATCGGAATGTGCTTCTAACCTGCAGACATCATATGGATGAACTTAAGAACCGTGATAAAGAGGACCATGGGAATATCTTGCCTCCCATGGAATAAGGAGGGAGGAGAAAGCAGGGAGAAAGTGTGGTCATCAGGAAAGTGTGATGGGAATTAACTATATCTGTAAATTATCTCTATCATCAATCAAGTTTTTATTTATACAATAGAATGTATATATGTTCACAATTGTTTATCCGTATATCTCTAGATATAATTACATACATGTATATATACATATACAGAGATAGTTGGCAGATAGATAGACAAACAGATAGATAATCAAGGTAGAAGTATTTGAAAATTTTAGAAAATAGTTGACAAATCCTAACTAAAATGCAAAAGTAAAAAAGGGACATGGCTTTCTTGAGCTTCAGAAGTCAATTGGCATAATGCTTGCACCTGAAAATGTATAGTTCAGCTATTATTTTTTCAAAAATGCCTTCTCTTCCCTGATTGCAAAGTAGCGTATCTCATCTTCTCATATCTGCTGCTAAATGAGCCTGCGGCCTAATGAGATTTTAAGTTATTCATGGTTTGAAACATCAGTAATAATTTTCTAGGTGAGGAGAGTTCTCTGACCAAGAGGAGTAATTGCCTTGCTATATCAGTGATGGATATATTGTCTTGCTTGCTACCAACTAATGTGTAGTTAACACTTTTAGAAGTAGAAAGATTTATTGAAAGCGGCTTAATTTTAAATGATAACCAATAAGGAACATCGCTGATTTACATGTGGCCAATAACATGAAATGAATTACTATCTTGGAGGTTGAAGTATACAGGCACATGAAGAAGGTAAACATTTTATTACTTCCCTGTTTAAATTAATGTAAGATAATTTTAATAAGAATTAACATCTCTGATATCACACCTCTATTTATATTCGTGAATCTTCAGACTTTCCCCTGCAGTGCAGTAGTTTTGTCTACTCTGCCTGAGCACACACTAGTATTTTTCAGTACTTTAATTATTTGATGTCAGATACTAGCACTACTTTTCCCAGAAAAGAATTATTTATGGTTAGCATTACGTTGAACTGAAGTCACTAATATGAGAAAGAAGCTCAATTTTAATACAAGAATATAAATCATAAAATAATAACTGCAGAGCTGCCTGATGTGATCCTGTATTTTTTTCTTCAGTTTCTTTAGAACCCTTCTCCCCCCTCACGCCACCCCCCACTCGACACGCGTAAATTGACCCATTTTCTTCCTGATCTTCAGTTGTCTGATTCACTCACAAGCTTCTTTAGCAGCCTTAGAGATTTTAATGCCAAAAGAATGATATTGATATTTTCTAATTAAAATCCTCAGGGGGGTTGATAGACTCAGCAATCTTTTATTGTATTAATTTATCAATTCTGGGGAAGCATATTGTTTTAATTTCCTGTTAAGTTTTTTTCACTTCAAAGACATCTAGCTGTGCAAGATCTATATTCATATTAAAAGTTGTCTTTCTTAAATTTACTTTAAAAGGAGAATCTTCAACTTAATTTTCAGGCTTATGCTCTGTGTATATTTAAAATATTAGCCTGGATTTGGGTCCAGACTGATGGATTTGAATCCCAACTCCATGATCTTTTCTCTGCGTAATCTTGGGAAAATTACTTAAACTTTTAAGCCTGAGTTTCCTCATTTGTGAAAATGGGAATAATAGTAATTTGCCATCTTAGGCAGTTAAAACATTTTGAGGAATTATTAGCGAAGATATGTGGTGCTTTTAGAAGAGTGCCTGGCATGCAGTTATTATTTTTATAACGTAACAGTATTGCTCACTTTTTTTCCATTTAACTTTTTCCACAAAACCTTGTAGCTCTTATGCCATCTTTGAATTCCCAGTATATAGAAAAAGAGAAGAGATTGATATTTACAGTTTGTCACTAAAAAGGCAATTTTATCATTTTAGTGACAAATTTAATACAAAATCTGTAGAACTGACTTAGAATGACTTTATTAACCCTTAAGTGCTAATTCACACATTTCAGAAAATATTTATATTTTCTTATGGCAGTAAAAGATTGATATATGAAAAAGCATGTGTGAAGTCACTATCAGTGTGAGTGAGAAGGCCAAGTTTTGATTTAAAATAGAGGAAGAAAAGAAACTAAAAATTCATGGTTCAACTTAATGTCCCTTGGTTTAAATACTGCTGTGTGATTATAAGATGTCTCCAAGACAGCAGTGTATCCTTTAGGTGATGAGTATTTTTAAAATGTGTAATCTAAGACTTTGCCTATGGGTTTACAGATCCAGTGAATTCCTTATCAAATCCAGAAAGCTCAGCAGGCCTATAGGGCAGTTTCCATGGAAATTTCTCTTGAAAACAAATCAGAAACCCACAGGAAGGAACCACTAGAGGTCATTCAATCTAAGTTTTTGATTGTCTGTAAACATACACTTGGATCGTGCCCAATTTGAACACTTATTGCATAACGTGGTTTATAAAAGATATTAAACTGCTCTTTCAAGTTTGAGTATAACTTATTCATTTAAGTGACCTCCACACAGAATGTGTGGAATACCAATATCAATGCATATAGAAAAAAAAATGTGTCATTTTGTCTCAATGGAATTCATTCTGATATGTATATTTTTCTTAATATAAGTGAAAACTTTTTAAACTCACTCCCAAGTCAATAATATTATACAATTTAATATTATAAATCAGACAACATGACAGCTTTGCAAACCTCCTGTATGATCCTTACAACAACCCCATGAAATGTGTTGTTATCTCCATTTAACAGATGATAATGTTGAGGATCAAAAAGGTGAGTGATTTGACTACATCTACACAACAAATTAAGGGAAGGAACACTGACTTCAACAAAAACTTGTCTGGACCTACAATTCAAGTTCTTATTTTAGCACTATGCAACCATTTGCAAATTACATTCCAAGTACGACCTCAAGATGTGTTCCTGAGATTACATTGGATGCATGCTGTAAGACTTTTGCAGCTCCATTTAAATGTTAAAATTCCCAAATTTCATTTTTTTCTTTTAGAAATAAAAATATGTTTCTTTTTCTCTGTCTTACAGATTAATATAGTAATAATATTTATTGAGTGTGCATTATAAGCCAAATATTGTGATTGACTGTTTCAGACATTATTATACTTAATCTTTGCAACAGCACTGTCAAGTATTATTATCTCAATTTAAAAGATGAAGAAAATGTGGTTTAGGGTGGTTAAGTTAATTGCGGAATTGGTGAATGGTAAGAGATTCGAACCACGTTAGTCAACTACAAATTCCATGTTCTCAAACATTCTCTTAAACATCTGGAAAAATGAAAATGGAAAGAAATGTGTGTAAGGAAAGAACATGATGAGGTTGTCTGTAGACAAGTGAATAAAACTAAAAGGGCTAAAACACATATTTTAAAATATATTTTCAAATAGCTCCCAAAGATCATAAACAGGATAGAAGAAAGAAAATTTAAAAAATAATGGAACAGTGGAAAATAAAAATTTTAAGTTGCCCGGGCAACTAAACTAAAAGAAGAAAACAAGGGAGGAAAATAAATATTAGAATCTTTTAAAAGACGCAGTAACAGTTTGGAGGATAGGCATAGGATGGGACGATATGGGAACGAAAAGAGCAGAGTTTGATAGGAACACACAAACTTTCCACATGAAGGTAACAAACATTCAGGACGAGCCCAAGGCTGCCATGAGGAGAGCCTGGTGCGTTCCAAGACACAAAGGAAGAAAAGAAAGAGTGCGAACATGTCAGTGGTTTCATGTTTCTTTTGGCAACAAGAAGCTTCAGAATTACATCTGTTTTTCCGTTTCCCTTTACTTCTGGTACTGCTGGATTTGAAACTCCAAACCTCCAGTAAATTCTATCCTATGCCTTGGTAATCCTGCTTAAAACATAGAAAAGTGAGGGTAGGATTGTTTGAAAATAGTCATTCTATCCTTTTCTCCAAAATGGAGAAATTGAGTTAGGATTTCATCATTTGGAACAGGACAATTTGTCACCTCTTTCTCATTCAAAGTAGGTGAAGGAGAAATGGAGATTCAGGAGCCAAAGGCAACAACATTGACTTGAATGCAAGAAACATTTAAGCTGAAATTGATTATTTTCTACGTGTGTATATATTTGCACCTGGGAGTCTTGGGTGATAAATTTGGAAAGTAGAACTATGACTTCTAGAGAAAATCCTGGGGCCCTACCTCAAGGCACAAAATGGGCACTGGGACAATAGCACCTGCATTTGGTCTTTATATGAATATCTTTGGGTCAAGAGAACAGTATTTTTGGCCACAGCCTTTTCAACATTCCCTTAGAAGTCTCTGTGAAAATCTTTTGCAGTATTCTACTCCAGAAGTCAAAATAAATTGGAAAGACCTTCCCTCCTGAACTGCGTATATTTAACGCAGCTGGTGTTTACTACCTTTGTGACTTTGGGCAAGTCGCTTTCCAGGGTCCTCTCTATTTTCAATCTGTAGATGTATTGTCTAAGGCAAGATACGTCATAAATTTGCTTTAAGTTTTAGTTATTACATGTACTTGTAATAACATGGCTGAAATTAATGGTGAGGGAATAGACATTAAGTACATGTTTAATACTGTTTAAGGGATAGATGTGCTTCAATCATTTAATAACTAGGCTTATGTCACTTATATGTCAGATAATTGATCACACTAAATTTTTAACATGACAACCAGAAGAGCAAGTCGTTAAGGATATGCTTGTATTTCTGCTACTGAATCCAGGATGCCTCCAGTGTCAGTTTCACATTTTGGATGAAGGACTGGGGATCCAAGTGTAGTTCCTCTTTCTCAGTAACTGCTGTCCCAGAGGATAAAGGGGCATGATACTTTTTAAACGTTTAATGGCACTCTGGAGTTTCCTTGCAATTTACACCTTAGAGAGCGCAGCGCTCCTGCAAATCTGAGAACTTACAAGTGTCCCTTTCCCCACCGGAGCCACTAATCTCACAGGAAGGGGAGGAGGGTGGAATCTCACATCGTTTAGAGATTTACAAGTCTGTGATGAAGTTTGCGTGTAAATTGCTGGGAAACCCAAGAGTATATTTAAATATTTAAAGCTAAGGGACACCTAGGTGTTCCTCCTGTTTGACACTTAATTAGACTGAGAGTTAGAACGGGGAGTAAGAAGATGCCTGGCTTGATCTCAACATGTAAGCTTTCTGCCAAAAAGAAAGGAAGAGTTGATTGAGCTGCCCAAGTCTCATTTTGTATCAAGCCTCTAAGTTAAAGAGCCAGAAGATGCTGAGAGCATGTCGAAGTTCCAAATATATGGATGATTAGTAGGAACAAGTGCCTGGCTTCTAGAAATGAAAAATCTTCAGTATTTAAGTGCTGTGATTGTGGCTTCCATAAATTCTAGAGGTGGCTATATAATTTATCATCTATATTGGGACACTATTGAAAATAAATGGCAGTGCGTTAATAATTATTCTGGGACATCAAAATTCTCATACCTAGTGATAATTATTCGCAGCATAAGAGTCATAAACTAGGACTGCCTAGTGAAAATTGGGAAATAATAAGATTACTCTATTAGGTTACACTTGGGAAGAAATAGAAAGAATATTTGTTAGTTATGTTTTCTCTTTTCCTAGGCAAAGAATGATAATTAGGTACTTTCAGAATCTCATATCCAATGTATAAGATATGCTCAAATTTTACGGCATAACCATCTGGGGTTTTCAAATCCTCCCTTTTCATTGCCTGTTAACTGAGAATATCCTTTTGGGCATTTCAGAGTAGCCTCTTTCTCTTTAGCCTGGGGGTGATAGGATGCTGCCAGGGGGTCGTGTTGTTAAAAAATCCAACCAGAATCAGTGTTCAGGGGGCCTCAGACAAAGGTTCCATCTCCACAGTACAGTCTGGCAATTAAGAGCATTTGGAAGCAGAAAACCCTAGTTCTGAAACTTGTCTTTGTCGCTTAAGAGCTGTGTGATCTGTGCAAATTATTCTGTTTCCTCATTTATAAAGTGTAGATGATAACATCGCCCGCCTCTGAGGATGGTGGTGTCGAATGAATTAGAACAAATAAAACACTGAGCATTGTGCCTGTCTCCAAGTTCATGTTCAATGATTGCAGCTATTAATTGCCATCTCGTATTTGGTTTTAACGATATTTAAAAAATCTCTATCAATATTATTCATAATTTTACTTTAAAAAATTAAATCATACTGATAAGCACAAAATGAAAACCGACAGTCCTCTACTACGAGCTTCCTCATCCCTGAGTGACCCTCCCTTCATGCTTTTGTTGTTTCTTCTGGTACGTAACTTCTGACTTCTAAATAATGCGCTTATACTTCTAGTTCTTGATTTGCTGATTTTAGATTATCTATTACCTGTTTCCAGTTCCGTAACTCACCTTATGACCTGTAGTTTCTAGTTCTCGAATCCCATGTTTTCTGTGAATTTTGTGGCATGAATTGGCTTGCTTTTCATTCATATACTTCACTGCATATATTATATTGACACTCTGCTATCTAATTTTTTTACTTAATTTTTTTTCATATCTTTAGTGTCACTTTATTGGAATCATGAGGGGCAGGGAACAGTATATGTGTTCTATTCTATCACATTTAACTAAGAACATCTTTATTGATATTATTTATCACTCTTCCCTAATAACTTTCTAATTTCCACTGTTGGTTAATGGTATATATATATTTCAGGTCCTGATAAAAAATCACATTCTGTATATTGGTGTCTCTAAGATTTATGTTATATTTGTGACTATTCTATTCTGTGTTCCACACTTCCATTTGTTTTAACCATTCTTTTTTACAAGTTAAAAACAATCTTTATTTTTTAAAGTGGGTTGAATAGTGTCACACCCCCCTCCCTCAATTTGTGTCCACTGGGGCCTCAGAATGTGACTTTATTTAGAAATAGGGTCTTTACAGATGTAATTAAGGTAAGGATAGAGATGAGAGCTTGCATCCTATATCCAAAGAGAGTGTCCTTAGAAGAGACAGAAAATGACACTTGGAGGACACAAGGAAGAAGGCCAAGTGAAACAGGCAGAGATTAGAATGATGCTGCTATAAGCCAGGGGAGGCTGGATGGAGCCACCAGTAGCTGAGAAAGAAAGAAAAGAGTTTCCTGGAGCTTTCAGGGGGAGCGTGGGCCTGCTGTTACCTGGATTTTGGACATCTAGCCTCCAGAAGTGTGAGAGAATAAATTTCTGTTTCTATAAGCCATGAAGTTTGTTGTAATTTTTTTTTTTTTTTTTTGAGCAAGATTAGCCCTGAGCTAACTACTGCCAATCCTCCTCTTTTTCCGGAAGGAAGACTGGCCCTGAGCTAACATCCATGCCCAGCTTCCTCCACTTTATACGTGTGATGCCTGCCATAGCATGGTTTTTGCCAAGCAGTGCCGTGTCCACACCCGGGATCCAAACCAGCCAACTCTGGGCCGCCAAAAAGTGGAATGTGCTAACTTAACCACTGCGCCACCAGGCCAGTCCCTGATGTAATTTTTTATGGCAACTCCGGGAATGTAATACACCCTCCAATCTACAAAAATAGCATTAGTTCAACTACTACTCATCTCATTCGAATGTCTCAAACTTCTCTCCACTAAATATTCCTCTTCAGTGAATTCTTTGTGCAGTTTCAATGACATCTTTGCTCTGTTGTTGTCTATCTTTTCTGTCTTTCACTTTGACCAGGCTAACTACATCTATGGTGGCCTCCTCTTTTGCTAGAGGTCATTTAACGCTGCCTTAGATTGACACATTCAAAATTGCCCTTTATCTGGATTCTGTTTCCTTTAAATTAACTGTGTTGTTTCCACTAGTTATACATCTCTTGAAATTCTTTGATGCCTCAAGAAGTTGACCCAAATTACTAATGAGGAGAGATGGTATATATCCAGTGGAAACATAAAATTGTTTATCATATCATAAAAGTTTTATTTGATTTACTTTTACACGGAGACAAATAGTTTTATATTTTTCCATGTATGTAGTTACTTTATGTTTTACATTATTAGTGTTATAATACCCATATTGTAAATATCTAGAATAAATTATCAACTGTATGTTTAAAATTCTTTCTAACAAGCTGATAATAAATCATATGATGACTAGTTTTATAGCTGCTAATAAAAAAACAGAAAAGTATCTGTCATTTTTTTAGATATATCTCAGTTTTGTTTGTGTTTGTGGCACCACAGACCATAGCTAAAGGCACCAGAATAATTAAAGTAAGCAATTATAAATCACTTTAACAATAAAAGTGCCATGCAATTCTTCAGAAATAACACCTCTCTGGATACAAAAATATCGTGTATATTTTAAAACTTTATTTCAGTGAAGCAGAGACATTTTATGTTACTAATGAGGTTTATCCTACATTATTTATGCATGGCTAGAGATAAAAATAACTAGAATCACATTCTTTAATTTTCATATTTCTTTTAGTGGAAGAATAATGTTGTTTGTAAGGCTGTTAAATGTTATTTTTGATGCTATCAAAACAATAAGATATAGTGAGCTTTTGTATAAGTAAAATTATCATATAGAAAATCCATTATATTAGAAAAATTAATGATTATCAGAATTCCTGCATTATAGGGCTTTTAATTTCTCTATTGAAAAAGCACTTATATTTTAAAAATAAAATTGGTAATTAATTGGTAAGATTTTTGACTTCCAGTGCCCAGATTAAACAAAGTAAATAAGCCAGAAATCTCATGTTGATCTATATTTTACTGATAAACTTAATGTAAAATTCTAGAAATCACCCAGTTGAGGGAATTTTGTAATGTACCATTTATCAATTGAGCATCTTGCACATAGAAGATAAACAGATAAATTTAAAACCCCAATTAAGAAGTTTTAAAAGTGCATGCTTTTACGTGCTCCCAGATTACAACAGCTTCGATCTGTAGTAAACATGCTGGATGTCTGTACCTTTAAAGAGTTTCAGAGTATAGTAGTACACTCTAGGAAATAATATTTCCGGCAGAAGAAGACCTTCCATTGCTTTAATTTATCTGGAGGAAAAATGATGATCAGTATGGTGAACTATGTCTATTGTGAAATGAGCTAAATATTTAGATCAGAATTGCCGGGATGTGGATTAATTTTGTGATTATTTAATATCTAATATTTTCAGTTTTTCTCTTAATACAAATAACCACTCCTCTTCTAATATGTAAAGCGATTTTAGCCCATACATGCAAAGCTGCTCTTGACCAACTTATGCCCATCCTCAATTCTTCTGTCAATAGCATAAGAGTGGCCATGATATTAAATACAAGTAAAATAAAACATAAAGGTCTCAAAGGACATTTGTGCTCAAATTTGGAAGAAAGAAACTGTCAAATATGAAAGTGCCAAATCTCTTATCTCAGTTCCCATGCATAGATGTATCATTTTATTTCCTACACTTTTCTTTCTTTCTTTCTTCTTTTTTAAGATTTTTTTTTTCCTTTTCCTCCCCAAAGCCCCCCTGTACATCGTTGTGTATTTTTAGATGTGGGTCCCTTTAGTTGTTGTGTGTGGGATGCCACCTCAACACGGCCTGATGAGTGGTGCCATGTCCGCCCCCAGGATTCGAACCAGCGAAACCGTGGGCCACCGAAGCGGAGTGCGAGAACTTAACCACTTGGCCAGGGGGCTGGCCCTCTTTATTTTTACATAAAATTTGTCACATTCCTTGAAATTCTACCATTTGGACATTAATTTGGGATTAACAAGCTCCTCTTTGGAAAATGCAAATAGCTTTTCAAGAAGAAAGGTGTTGAAAATCTTTCTCAGATTAGTGTGATTTAATTTAGCCAGTCCTCATTTTATTCATTCAATGCACATTGATTAATTTCCTTCTATGCTCCAAGAATTTTACGGGAATAAAGAGTATTGGGAATGCCTCGGACCTAGTGTAGGATTGAAGCACTACAATAAGGACCTGCAACAACACATTGGCCCTTTGTACATCCTAACATTTGGTTTCTCCACTGCAATTATCCAATATATTTAGGTTTGTGACACTAGTCACATGCTAATTAAGATAATTAATATATATATGGTTTATAAAACACTTTCATACTTATTTTCCCACTTGTTCTCTTTGTCTTTGTTTAGAGAATAGAGATGTTTTAATATTAACTGTATTTCATAAATGGGCAATCTATGACTCAGGAAGATGGTATAGCTGATACATTTTGAGGCCAAGTTTTTGGATGTCAATTGTAATTTTTCTCTGAGTTCTTCCAGTTCTGAACTATGCCCTCAGATTGTGAGACTGGACATGTCCCTAGGCGTAGGGAATAAAGAACTTCTAGAGACAGTAGTTCAATAATTGCCGCGAGTCTGTCTTGTCATGTTGGCTTCCAGTTGCTCCAAAGCTGAGTTCATTACTCTGTTCTCTGTTTTCATAATAGCTCATGTCCTGCTATTTACCTGAAGGTCTCCTGGTGCTCAGCTTCCTCCTCAAATGTGGATTCTAATACCCATTGCTCAACATTAGTAATGCCATTTTCTCTTGTTCATCTTTCAGTATCTAAAGTGATCTCCTGCTCCTTTGATTGGTAATAATTGCCCACTCCTTCAATGCCTGGATAATGTTCATCTTAAACACAGGTACTGTGGCCGGCCCTGTGGTCGAGTGGCTAAGTTCATGTGCGCCACTTCAGAGGCCTGGGGTTCACCATTTCAGATCCTGGGTGCAGATCTACACACCGCTCATCAAGCCATGCTGTGTTGGCATCCCACATAGCAGAACTAGAGTGACTTACAACTAGGATATACAACTATGTACTGGGGCTTTGGAGAGAAAAAAAAAGAGAGGAAAATTGGCAACAGATGTTAGATCAGAGCCCATCTTCCTCACAAAAAATTAAAAAAAAAATGCAAGTATCTTTAAAAAAATAAAAACAAGACAGATACTTTTTGGTCAAAGCATTCACACTGATAAACAGATGACAAGCAATAGGATACATTGGAGTATATGAGGAAGCCATTTGATGCAAAACTAATTCAGCCTGACCTTGTTTTTCCAAAAGGGGCTGACGTGGCCATTGAGCATTCATTGTATATCTGCTTTAAGCATTTGCTGTGTCCCGAAGATAAGAACAAATGCCCTTAAGATAAAGATGCAACTTCCCCCACATTGGCATTTCCCGAAGGATAAGTATCTCTCCCTGGGCTAGGGATTGATTGCTGCACCCACCCTGTGACCACCCAGCTTGAGACAACCAACCTGCACCTGCTGTGTCCGTCGAGACAGCAGACCTGCCACCTGCTGTATGAATCACTGTGCTGGCTAGGCTATCTTGTGACTGTTGTAAAAGGGACTTCCTTATCATACGTGATATATGCTCTTTGTTCCAAGACGGTATATAAACACTCTGTGCACCCCACTTCTTTGGTGCCCTTCCTTCCTTGGGGAAGGAAGGACCAGGCTAGTCCTCAGATCTGGTTCATAATAAACTCACCTCAGTTTGGTTTACAGATTGGTTATAGATTATTTGCATTGACAACACATTTCTTCACTCTTTTTCCATAAATTTTTCTCCTACTATCTCTATTTGATAATCTTTAAAATAGCCAGTCTCCATTTTCTCTAGCCTGAAACTCCTTGATGAAAGAACTCTTCTTGTTTATCTGGTGTGCTCATCCTCTGGTATAATGTTTGGCACAAAACTGATGCTCATACGTGTTTGGATTTTTTTAAAAAATTAATAGAAATAACAACATTAAAAATAATAGCTAGAAAGTTCATACCACTTATATTTTGTCAGTCATTATTCCAAGAGCTTGAAATACACTTCAGTCTATCTTTATAAAAACTTTACGAGCTAGTTACTAGTACCATCTTCAGTGTACAGATAAATAAACTAAGACACAGGGTAATTAAGTAAATTGCTTAAGGTCAGAAAACTTATTAGTGGAAGAACCAGGATTTGGGCTCCAGAAGTCTGGTTCCAGAGTCTGTGATCTTAACCACTTTGCAAATGAAAGAATGAGTGTTTACATGTTAACTCTTCATTCAGTCCTAGGACTCCTCCCATGTTCAATGGATCACCCCTGGCACGTGAGTAGATGTACACCAGAGGATGAAAAGGAGTACAGAAATAAAGATGTCAGCCTGAAGGAAAATTTCACCTGTCACACCATTTTGACTAGTGTTGTGCTTGATTCTGCTTTCCCTTCTTCCTTCCTCTTGGTTCTCGAATCCTAGAATCCATGAGTCAGGTTATATGTTTCTACAACACAGGAGGTCAATATTAGGCTAGCATAGAAACATAATGTTGTTTTAAGGGAAAACTTATTTTGAGTTCAAAACAAAAACACTCATCAGTTTTTTAATGCCATGCTTTCTTAAGTCAATGCTCTGCCTGCATGTACACGCACACACAGCCAAACACACACACCCCCACTTTTATTTTGTTTCTTTTGAATTAGGAAGTCTCTCGCTGTAATTTAAAAACACAGCTTCCCTTTCCTAAACAAAAATTGCTACTATATAGGTTCTCTCTGAAAGTCTATAGCTAAAAATGGATTGATTACTAAGCTATTTACTGAAAGAGTCACCTAATTAAAGTCCAGCAAGAGCAAAGATAGTGAAGCTGTTGAAAGCAAAATGAGGTCATGAGTGTCCTCCTCATAGACATGAATAAGGATAGTGAATGCGAAGGTGATATTTGGGCCATCTGGTGAAATACTGAGGACTTATTATTCAATTTTTTTCTTAACTATTCTGGGGGATCAGAATTAGCCACCCCAAAATGTGTCTCTTTGCCTTGATTATTTTTAAGAACAAAAGTCTCTGAAAGAAACTTTGACCTTGCCCCTAACTGCCTAAAATAATTTAAGATAGAAGGCCTGTTCCAGGAGGACGCTAATACCATAAGGTAACTGTAGTGTAATGTAAAATACATCTTTCCTGGTCACATTGTCTATAGATGGTCTAGCAAACACTTGCTTAACAAACATTTGCATTTCCATCTCCATGTAAATAGCTTTCTTCCCCTCTGAAGTCCCAAACCACTGCTGCAACATCCTCCTTTGTCTTTAGCAGAAGATGGTATTTAAGGTGGCGTCTTTGGCCATTCTAACAAGTTGCTCAGTTTTCCTGGGTCTCTCCCATGGATACATGTTATTAAACTTTGTTTTATTTTCTCCTGTTACTCTGTCTCATGTCAATTTAATTCTGAGACCAGCCAGAAGGACCTAGAGAGTAGAAGAATTGTCTTCTTTCCCTACACTATACTAGAGGAACAAAATCACTTATATTGGCCCAAGTCAGCAGGGTTCTAGAGGTTAAATTGGTTCTGTTGATTCTTATTTTTTTGAATTTTGGTGATAATGATGTTGGTAACAATTTCATTTTGGTTTTAATTCCTTAAGGTCAAGCACAGAGTACTTGTGTACTCTTTGCTACCAATTAGAATCTCTTCATTTAAAGTAATATACAGTTAGCAGAATTACACTAGAAATATATTTGGCTGCTTTTCATGTCTAGACATTGTTCCGTAAAGTATATCAGGAATGAAAATTTATTATGCATTTTGTATATTAACATAGTCTTCTGTAACCAACATGTTTAAGGCAATATATCATTAAAATATACCACATCAGATACAAAAGCGGAGACCTTCAAAGGCCTATAAATCAATTGCATAGCTAGACATTTGAAAACGAAGAAAGGCTGTTTGGAGAGGAAAAAAATGGAGAAGGAAAACAGCTCATTCATAACCATATAGAGACATGAAATCAGCCATTATCATATAGTATCTAATGATGTCTACTTTGAAAGTAAAATGAGCAAAGCTACACAATACCTTCCTTTGGAGCCAGACTGCCAAGGGTAAAATTCTGGCTCCACCATTTATTACATGCTGTGCTATCAACAAGTAACTGTCTCTCTGTACCTTAACTTTTCTGATAATCAGGAAATAGTAACTACCTCACAGGAAGCATAAGGCTTAACCAAGATAACATTTGTAAAAAGCATAGAACAAAGCCTGGGACAAAATAAGTCTCCATAGGTGTTAGCTGTAGGATAGCTTCTTTTTAGAATTAGGGATGCTATAACAATTATAAGCTACTTGTAATCCATTATTTAAAGATTCTGAAAATAGAAATCAACTCTACTCACATCTTAATCCCTTGAAGAACACTGGGTTAGAAACTAGAACTTTTGAATATCTCCAAATTAGCATATCCTTTGATTGAAAACCCTCACTCGCATTTGTATACCATCTTATAAATTTATCAATTTTTAAGTTTCTCTACTTTTTAGGAGTTATTTTACATCTATAATAATAAAATATTTAGAAAAATGATCAAACACATCTCTCAGCTTTTACAATGCTGGTTGGCTTCCATTAATCATGGGAGGATTATAGGGATCATGAGTAATAAATTTTCCACTAATTCTGTCATTGGAAATATGAACCACTGTTCAAAAGATGCAATGAGTTTTAAACAGACTCACTAATCCAAAAATACCAAATATATATATAATCTCTCCACACGAGTATTAGACATATATACCATGTCTTCAGGTAAAGTAGCTGAGACCCAATGGCATGATAAACATTTTTATACATCAGAAGTGAGTCCCCAGAATTGCAAACTTGTTAAGTTGTTATTGGGACTATAGCCACAGGCCTGTTGGACTATAATGATTAGAAGATGGGAGTGGAAGCAAGGAGGTGGGCTCCTGAAAGGAAAAGCACCAAAATTGCTCTGAGTGACATGATTCTCCTTATTCAGTCTCAGTGTTTAAAGCCCAGAAGTGGAAAGAAGTAGGTTCCCTCCTTCTTAATTGTAAAATCCTGGTCAGGGAACCACACCACTCATCTGTCGGTCGTCATACTGTGGCAATCCACGTAGCTGCACAAAAGCCATGCTACTGGTATTTCAAATACCAGCAGGGGCACCCATGTGGATAGGCTTCAGCAGAGTTTCCAAACAAAGATAGACTAGGAAGAAGGATCTGGTCACCCGCTTCTGAGAAAACTGGCCATGAAAACCCTGTGCACAGCAGCACAGCATTGTCTTCTGTAGCGCCGGAAGGTAAGAGGATGGTGCAAAAAGACCAGGCAGGGTTGCACTCTGCTCTACACAGGGGCCCAGGAGTCGGATTTCACTCAATGGCACCACCAACAACAATCATGAAAAGAGGCTGAAAATACAGCTGTTGACTTGCTGCTTGGGATACAGCATTATAATACTACAGCTGCATTACAGGAAACTGCTGACCTAAGGAAGTAGAGATACAAAACATACAACCTTTGACGAAGAATGAGTCATGTTGCCAGCTGGCTCTGTGATTAGATCTCTGATATCCAGGATATCTTTATGAAATAGAAACTGCCAAATGCCTTTTTAATGACTGCATCTGGTCTGGGCTAGAAATAGGCAACCTCAGACTGCAGAGTTGCTAAGAGGGGAGAAAATAATGAAAATATGAAATAAAATCAAAGAAAAACATGCAAACACACACTCATCAATGAGAACAACACAATGAAATGAAAATCCCCAAAACTTTCCCATTCAAAACATGTCTATAATCCAAATTTATAAGAAAATTCAAGAAATTAAATAACAAAGAAGACAGTATCAAATCAAGCAACAAAATACATATTGACTCCAGGAGAAATTATTGTTAGAATCAGTCTGAAACTTTAAAATAATAAATGTTTGGATGCTCAAAAAAAGTGATAATATTCATTAAAAATGAATAATATGTATGAAGCAAAACTCAGCAGTCTTAAATAAGAATGGCAGATATGCAAAAGAATAAATTAATTAATTAGGAATCTTTTCATAAAAATTGCGTTTACTGCAAGGGAAACACTATATCTAGTCATGATAAACTTTTTGTGCCCCACATATGAAAGCTAACCCCAAACCAGCATAAAGAAATTTTTATATATGCAACAATGATATAAAGTTTCAGAATTCCCACCAGAAATATAAAAAGAGATTCAAATGAAGCAAATGATAAAGAATCAATACTTGAAGGGGAATTGCCAAGATGGTTCCAGAACTGACGACGTTTCCTGAGATATAAAATTCAATGCACATTTAAGCAGAAAAAAAAATGAACATAATTTTACGCCTGGTCACATCGGGTGAAACTGAAGAATAACAAAGATAAAAAGAATAAATGACAAAATTCATTACAGAAAATATACAACAAATTTTACACCACCAATGATGGCAACTTCAAAGCACTGAGTGTAAATCATTGTCAACTTCAAGTTTACTATTTAGTGGACACATCTTTCAAGGTGAAAGCAAAATCAAACTAGCTTTAGACTAAAACAATAAAAGACTTTAAAGCTTAAAGATTCACTCCATGACTTTAAAATAATTTCTTTTAGAAGCGGAAGGTAAAAATAGAGAAAACTATGTAATATAAAAAACAAAGTTGAGCAAAGTAATTGATAAAATATGTTAAAAAATCCAATTGTTTAATACAGAAATTAATATTTTTGAGCTCGGTTAGAAAAAGCTGAAAAAAATCAAGATTCTATATCATGTAAATAAGATAAATGTGAGGATAGGGAATTTGGGGCATAGGTAAATGTGCTAAAATCATGTCCATTTGTTAGGTTGCTTCGGGCATGTAATTACGTTTAAAAAGATAATCAGAAAATGATAAAAATAAAGTCTGTTAGTTCAAAATTATCTGAGGGAAGTAAATGTGAAAACTTTCTCAATACAACAGAAGGCACAACAATGAAAAAAGTGGAAAAAAGAAGAAAAGAAACAGTAATCAAAAATTTGAAAATCATGGGGGCTGGCCCAGCGATGCAGCCGTTAAGTTTGCATGTTATGCTTTGGTGGCCCAGGGTTCACCAATTCAGATGCCAGGTGCAGACACGGCACTGCTTGTCAAGCCATGCTGTGGTAGGCACCCCACATATAAAGTAGAGGAAGATGGGCACGGTGTTAGCTCAGGGCCAGCCTTCCTCAGCAAAAAGAGGAGGATTGATGGCAGATGTTAGCTCAGGGCTAATCTTCTCCTTAAAACAACAAAATTAAAAATCATAGAAATAAGTCAAATATGTAACTAATACAAAAATTTTAGATGGTTAATATAATCTAGAGAAATATAGAGATTAGCAGATTTGTTAAATAAATCCAAATGTAGGTGAATGCTCTAAGAGCATTCCGCACTATTATCTTAATTTACAGAAAGAGATTGAGGGGGAAAAACGATGAAAATTCATGAACTATACAAAGGCTCCTCAGAAGAAAATTGGCACATTATTAGAATACTGGACAAGATATAGTTAATAGAAATGTGCTAATATTTGTAAAAAATGAGCAAAAGATAATCCATCAAGAAAATGTAAGAATTCTGAACTTATTTGCATTTAATAGCATAGCCTAAATATATATGCATTTTTTAAAAGCTATAAAAAATGATAAAAAGGAGAAAATTGACAAATGCATATACACAGTGGAAAAGAATTCAACACATTTTAGAACTGGTAGATTAGGCTAATAAAAATAATTTTTCAAACAAATATATTCTTTCCAACATTAAATTGTTAAATTACCCATAGTTAATCGATATCTTTGCCCACAATTGTTACTTATATCCCACATCTTTCTTCCTTTCCTACTTACTTCATTTCAGAAGATCATGTCTTCAAACATATTGAAGTAAGGGTCTGTTGGTTATTTTATGTATGAAGGTGCCTTTTTTTTTCCTTACTCTGGAATAATAGGTCCACATAATATTAAACTTCAAGAACTAGCTTTTAACAACAAAATTATCATGACTATTGTAAAAGATCGATACTCAGCTACATATGGAAGAATAAAGCAAATTCGGTTTATCTGATCACAAAGAGAATGTTAATAAATTTTGGAGAATCAATATCATGCTCAACATATTCTCTAATTATAAGATAATTAAATTAGAAAGGAGCAATACAAATAACATGGATATCTTAGGAAATTTTAAAATTCACTTCAAAATAATTCATGAATTAAAGAGGAAATTCTAATGAAAATTACCAGATATCTAGAAGTAAATGACAATGAAAAGAGAGCATATCAAACTTGTAAGAAGCAGCTAAGTGAGCCATGAAGTAATTTTATAACATTAAATACATTTCTTCACAAATACGAAACAGCAAACAATGCTTACATATATCTGCTGTTTGTTTTGGTCAGATCTTGATAAATAACTTTTTCAATTGTCAGTTTTATTGAAAATAAATTTTAAGTCTATTTCTTCAATTAAATTTTCCTTCCTGGAGAATGAAGATAATTTTCAGGGATGCCTTCTAACGAGGGTGCTCATATAATTTATCATCCAAGCTGGGGTGCTTTTGACAGTGAAAGTAAAAACTGTTAATAATTACACTGGAACAGCAAGAATGAGCTGAGATTTATGACCATCCTGTTTCTAACTCTCATAGCTAAAATTTAGAGCACTTTTAATGGCTTCAGAAATCCATTTTGTTTCTTGTTTACTTATTATTTCAAAATGTGCTATCTATTTTAAGGATCAGCCTTGGTTTAAAAATTCTATGTTTAGCACAAAAGTGTTATCACTCTGTTTTAATTAGCATTTCTGACTTTTTCGCAGATGTTAATTTACTTGAAATCTTTGAAACTACTTTCCAGGTCGTTGTCCCCTCCGCTTCTAAAATGAACTTCTTTTATATGCTTTTTTAGCTTTTTCATCTAAAATTAAAGATTACCTAGATAATACATACAGTCCCATAAATGAATTTAATGTTTCACTCTGGTATCATAAATATGCTCAAATTTAAGAGTACTTCAGGGATGATTCTGAAAGTCCTAACATGAACAATAATAGTTGAAGTTCAGACAATTCCTTAATACTGTGAAACACCTATAGCAGCAAATAATTAGTGAACTTTCACACTAGGGAAGTAGGAGCAAAAACTGCCATCTTGAGTAAGGCATTTTTTCACCTTGTAAAATTGCCAGGTGGCCTACTCAGTTCCCAGCTTATGTAAATGTTTAACAATTAAATGTGACTTTGAAGAGGCATTGTCTTTAAATTTTATATTTTTACAAGTTGCTAGGCTTGTAGAATGCGAAAATGTATGGTTAAGATGATTTTGTGAATTCACTGATGCCTATAGGTACAGGTATGGAATCTAATCTCACTGGTCTTCACAGAACGTGTTCCATCACCAAGGGTGAAACTTCCAATGCCCCTCAGGGGTTGCCCAAGTCCATTCTGAGTTCTCGGGGAATTCGTTAATCTCCGGGACGTTGTGAGGTGGCAAATTCTAAAATCATTCTTTAGATCAGAGCCTTTAGAACATTTCGTTTTCCTTCGATAGTCAAATTCTTTCTTCAAATGGGATCTTCACATACCTTTTTAATGTTTTCCTTGTTTTCAGCAGGGATAAGCTCTAGCAAGCTAGGCCTTAGCAATTTACAAGGCTGTTTACTAGAATGAGTGCCCCACTTGATTGAAATATTGCTGGTGTTTTACTCTTCCTTGCATAACAAACAGTTATGCTCCTGAAAAATAGTTTAGATAATATCATTTTCCCACTTCAAAATTCTTCCGGCTTCCCAGAAATAATTCTAAAATTTTCAGGAAAACAAAAAGATAGCCTGTGATCTGGCAGCAAGCTATCTTTTCTCTTTCATTTCCTGCCACATCTTTCCACCACCACCACACACTCCTGACCAAACATATTTTATATAACTGAAAAAAGTTACTCAGTTTCATTCTACCTGTGTAACCTCTGTCAGAAAGTAGTTCATTCTCTAAAAGTTTACAAGATCTTGGAATCTCTTATTTTCAAGATGTTATGATAAATATCTGATCTAAATTGCAAATGATTTCGATTAGAAGTGATAATTATCCTCTTCCTATTCATTCTAGGAAATTATAAAGATTGTCTGTAGCAGGGACTAGGAGTTTTTATATTATATTATATTATACTATTTTATTATTATTTATATATTGTTATTATTGATTTTATTATTATTATTTTGGGGGAGGAAGACTGTCCCTGAGCTAACATCTGTGCCAATCTTCCTCTATTTTGTACGTGGGATTCCTCCACAACATGGTTTGCTGAGCCATGTGTATGTCTCCACCAGGGATCTGAACCCATGAACCCCGGGCTGCCGAAGTGGAGCGTGGGAACCCAACCACTACGCGACCAGGCCAGCCCCATTATTGATTTTAATAATCCCTTAATGAGACCTCAGTGCCTGATTAAATTGAGGAATGCAAGATGCCACTTCCAATTCTGAGACCATGCAAAAATATCTAAAGACTCCTTGAAGCCTTCAGCAGGAGCCAGCCTGGTAGGGTCATCTCCACCCACTTGTCGTCAGGTGGTCCTCATCTGCTGGGCGCTTTTCACAGTCAGGGTCAATTGCTGAATCTCAATCAGCCATCCAGCAATCGGCATCTTTGAAGATTGTATCACTGTGGCTTCATCATTTTTGCTTTATGTCCCTTGCCTCGGAGGCAGAATTCGGATAATTCTAACAGAGACATGTAGACTTTCATGGATTTGGGCTGGCAAAGGAATGTGGTTTTACTGGAGTACATTTTCAAGAGAAAAGCAGAACACATGTTCTGCAGCTGAACTTCACAGAGATGCTGGTTTAATGAAACAGTGGTAGCCACCTCTTCTATAACCCCGCAGTAGCAACAAAATAGAGGCACCAAGGGGAGAAAAAGGTAACCTTTCACATGTTTTTTCATTTTTAATATAAATGTATTACTTTGTAGCAAAAAAAAGGAGTTGAGGAAATTATAATTCCCTAAAACCACTGTAAAAGGGGAAAAAAGTGAAGTAATAAAAATATAGCTTCTATTTAATTCTCTGACACAGCGCGTCTCCATGTTAAAGACATGATTTTTCACGAACTAACGCGTAAGTTTAAGCCCAGGCCCCCACTGCCGATTCTTCATGGTACTTGAGCAGCCCCTATATAAATCATGTCTTATTTCCTTGGGGACGAATCGGGCTGTGTCTCCTTGTCTGGCTGCTGGGAGCGTAGGTTACATGTTTTGCTCCAGGCCTTTCTTTTCTCGTTCTTTCCATGGAGGAATTTGGCGTTTTCTTTCAGGTTTACTCACAGGAAGGCTGCAGACAAATTAACGAAGTCCCATAACTCACTGTCAGAACAGCAGAGGTGTCTTCAGAGAGGCTGAGTAAGGTTACTTCTTCTTCCAAATGCAGTTGGGTATTTCTTTGTCAATTAAAAGAAGAAAACTAGCTAAGTCAGTGGCTATCACTGCTATTGATTGAATTCTTGTTAATTTGAGGACAAAGGGAGAAGGGATCAGGTCAGCATTTGGAATTCCTATCAGTTTTAGAGCACGGCCTGTGTGGAGAAGTGTGACCCCATACAGGGGCCTTTTGCTCACTGCTGTGTCACTTTGTTTGAGACCCTAAGACTTAAAAGCTATAATTCACCAGGTGTATTTTCAAAATCAATAATTCTTGAGGTTTACATCTCAAAATTTCCTCTAAGTTTTCATATTATTCTTCAGGGCAAGAATATAAAAGTAACTACACATAGTATGTTGCTTTATAATACCTTGGGATTTTCCTTTCACAGCTTACTATTAATTTTTGTCTCATTCTCCTGCTAATTAGATGTGTTGGGATAGACTTTAACAATGCCCAGGACAATGGAGAGATCAATTAAAATACATGTATTGAGTTTTCCCCATGCTGTGGTCCCCTTTACTCATAATAGTCTCACGTGTTTCTTTTTATGCTAATATTTGCTTCTTAGCTATAAATAAGACAAATCTTTGTTTATATTAATGAAATTTGAATGTTAAAAGGAAAACTTTTAAGCAAAGTTAGAAAATAAAAAAAGTCATGGACACTTAGCAAATAAAATTGGTGTGCTTTCCTCAATATGATATTACTGTTTCAATGATTACCAGGACACATACAAATACAACACAAAAATGAAAACTATTTTCAATAGGAACAAAGCTTTTAACATTAGTTACATCTATCTATTTCCTGCTGTATATTATTATTATTATTATTATTATTTTCTTTTTGGTGAGGAAGATTGGCCCTGAGCTGACATCTGTTGCCAATCTTCCTCCTTTCTTCTTTTTTTCTCCCCAAAACCCCAGTTCATAGTTGTAAGTCCTTCTAGTTCTTCTTTGGGGGATGAAGCCACAGCATGATTTGATAAGTGAGTGTGTAGGTCTGCACCCAGAATCCAAACAGGCAAACCCTGGGTCGCCAAAGCAGAGAGCTCCAACTTAACCACTACACCACCAGGCTGGCCCCCTGCAGCATAATATTATTAAGGAAAATTATCCAAAAGCCAGAAAAGAGGCAAGGGGGGAGGAGAGTGTCAGGATGTTTCTTCAATGTTACAGAAGGATATTTTCTTGGATTATTATATTCTCTAGGAAAATTTACTTGTGTTTGACTTTTTATTTGCATGTTGATTAGAGTCAAGATACCATACAGTTGTTATACGTTAACCCGAAGATTTTTATTGAGGAGAAAAGACAACCCCAAAGGTTATGATTTTATTGCTCTTAATTTAGTATCCAACAGAATCTTGTTCTAACATTCTCTCTCTCTCTTTTTTATTTTTTTACTGAGGAAGATTCACCCTGAGCTAACATCTGTGCCAGTTTTTCTCTATTTGGCATGTGGGTCACTGCTCAGCATGGCTGCCAACAAGTGGTATAGATTCACACCTGGGAAAGGGACCCAAGCCACAGATTTGGAGCATGCTTGACTTAACCACTGCCACTGGGTCAGCTCTAACATTCTCTTTTTTTCAAAATGCCAATAAATTCTCAGTTTCTCAAACACCCTTGGGACCATTTTTACAATTTTATTGTTCCCTTTCATGAGCTAAGAACAATTTTGACAATGCTAGTTTATATTTGTATAAGAGTAACATTTTTAATTTTTGAAAATTATACCTTGACACTATTAATGAAATCTAGCATTCAGAAAAATATTAGATCCTAGCCAAAAAATCAGACATCTAGTATATCACCAAATAATTGTTCAAAAATAAAAAGTCTTTGAAGAATGACATTAGACCACACACTTTACAAAATGAGAAACCAGATGGATCACCTCAAGTGGAGGTTAAACTCTATCAGAATAAAGTCTTGATTTGTGTCTTTGTAACAGTTTCATCAGGGGAAACAAGGTTTTGCTCTAGGGTCAGCAACACAAGGATTTCTTCCGTGAACTGTTGCTGCATTCCTCAAGACACACTGTTATTCAGCATTCCACATAATGGCCAAAAAGTGGAAATAATGCAAATAAATAAACAAAATGTGTGATATTGTTAAGTGATAATAAGGAATGTAGTGTGGCTACATTCTACACCACAGCTAAACCCAAAAAACCTTTAAGCGAAGGGAAAGAAGCCAGTGGTGGAACACTACCCATTATGTGATCCCATTTAGGAGAAATGTCCAGCATTGACAAATCTACAGAAAAGGAAAGTAGATTAGTACGTGCCTGGGGTTTGGGAGGGGGCAAGAATGGGGAGTGACAGTTAAACGGGTATGAGACTTCTTGGTGTGGTAAAGAAAATATTCTAATATTAGACTATGGTTATGGTTGTATATGTGGGGGACTGGCATTGGCCACCCCAAGATATGTCTCTTTGGCATGAGGATTATTTGGGGCTGGTTACTTTTAATAAACTGCAGACGGGAAGGAGGCTCTGAGGAGTGGAACTTGCTTGCCCTTTGTTAGGAGACATTTACATTGTAAAGGAAGTCTCCATCTGTAAAGGCGTCTCCCTCTCTGTATCAGGAAGAAGGGGGGATGACCTTATCTCTAGAAACTCTTAATCAGTGCCAAAGGCAAGGAATTAAATATGCATTTGTTTACTGTACTTGTGTGGTAATCTCCCATGATCGACTCCCCCTCCACCCCCAACATCCTCCTTTGTCATTATCTGAAGATGATATTTAAGGTGGGGGCTTCAGCCATTTTGGCGAGTTGCTCAGCTTGCCTGAGACTCTCCCATGTATACATGTTATAAAGCTTTGTTTAATTTTCTCCTGTTATTCTGTCTCATGTGAATTTAATTCGTTCTCCAGCCAGAAGAACCCAGAGAGGGTAGAGGAAATGTCTTCCTCCCCTACATATAGCACTGCACATATACCAAAAACCACTGAATTTTTCAGCTAAATGGATGAATATTATGGTATGTAAACCATATCTTAATAAAAATTTTAAAAAGTAAGATGTACTGTTATTAGTTGAGAATTTTGAATAGTCTCTCCTATTCCCTAGTGTAAGTGTAGAGAGTTTGGGTTGTTTTCATTATTCTAATTAAAGCATTAAAAGAGTGAATGGAGGGGCCAGCTTGATGGCGTGGCAGTTAACTTCATGCAGTCCACTTCAGAGCCCCAGGGTTTGCTGGTTTGGATCCCTGGCATGAACCTATGCTGTGGCAGGTATCTCACAAATAAAGTAGAGGAAGATGGGCACAGATGTTAGCTCAGGGCTTATCTTCCTCAAAAAATACATTTGAAAAAATAAAGAGTGAATGGAGTATATTTATGTAGTATGGTCATCTTTATTGTCCTATGGGCATGAAATGAGACTAAAGCTAGCAATATTTAGGCTAATCATAACAGATTTTGATGGTCTGTGAATACATGTCCTCAGATTTGATCTTCAGTATTATCCAAATTGTATGATAATGAGCTACACACTCATAACGTTTGGTTTTACTTAATTTCAAGATATTCAACGTTTTTAAGAATATATCTTGACGTTTCAGGATTACCAGGTTACCAGGATGCTGGTAATAACCAGCATCTAAGATAAAAATGAAGAGTAGTTGTTGGTAGTCCTAAAGGGAAAGAGTTTCGTGTTACTTGAAGTTTGCTATATGGAGGCAAGTCTTCACCTCCTGTTTTTCTCGCTCGCTTTTCCTTTAGCCCTTATCTTGAAACTCCTCACTTCCACTCCTGTTTGCCTCCAATCCTGTCTGTCCACATGATCAGCACATATTCAGGTAAACTTTTAGTGGTTGATAATTATATCAACTAAATAAATAAATACTGTAAGACTGGAGGAAGAGGAGTGTAATTTTAATTTCGGAATGGAGATTTCATTAGTTATGTGGCCGAAAAAATTTTATCTACCTCTTTGTCTTACTTTAATCCTACAATAGTAGAAATATGTGATTTTTCTAGTCACAAAACCGGAGCTATGAGAATGGAAAGATAATGGGCATGTATGTACAAACTTTCTTGAGGAAGGAACTACTCTGGTCTAGTACCGCCAAGGAATTAAGTACCAGAAAAGGCAATAAAAAAGGTTCTAAAATAACTTCCAAAAATTATGTAATATGTTAGTGCTCAGTACATATTTTAATACAATTGATATTAATTTATAGGATTCTCTTTCATGTACCACTTTTCTCAAAGTTTCGAATTATCAATTTCATGATCCCAGTGTTGATGTTTAATGCCTTTTTTTAAAAGTCTGACCTTGGCAAAATAAAGCAGAGCCTGAATCAACAATAAACACACATTTTCTATTTCCAGAACTCAAATAGCTTTATAGATACTTTTTCAAAGACACAGTTTTGAAGTGAGAAATGGCTTCCCATCCTGTATTTAGAGGGCTATGTGATTTTCATGTTGAGATGCATATTTTGGCTGTTGAAGAGTGTGTGATAATGAAAAACGTGCAACTTCTTTGCAGACAGCTATGTCATTTCAGACCACCCCCTCCCTTTCCTGTCTGGATTTTTTTAAAATTTTGTTTTTATTTTTAATCCTTGTGAAATCTTAGGCAATATTTGTCTTTCAAACATGATTTCTGTGTCTACTGGCATTTCTTCCTCTGATTTCATGGATTAAAAATAACATATGTGCTTTTATTTATTTGGGGGCTATTTTCGCACTTTGGAGTACTATGTATGCATGTACGTATGTATATATTTGTGTATTTTTAACACAAGAGATTCTAGAGCCTTTTCATCTTTGCGACAACAGATTATCTAACCCCTTCTCATTCAAAAATTATACTAATAAAATGTTAACAAGCTTTCCATGTAAGATTGCTTAAAATCTGTTTCTTATGCAACCAAAAGGTGTTTACATGCAACATTTAAAAATAACCCTACTGCAATGTATTTATCTATATTGATCATGTATTCACAAGGTTTGCCCTTTTAGTTTGTTAGTAATATTTTCAACTTTAAAAATAAATCATAGATGACTAAAGCTCAAAATAAATGTTAGATATTATATATCAGCCTTCTTTAATATTTTTACCCCAGAGGAACCATTTAAATATTTATAGCCCCTGCATAAAATTAAAATACCTATATACATTAATGTGATCAGCAAATTGTAGAGATTATAATCCAGTAATAATTGTCAGTGTACTTTTGTGAAGAGGATATTACTTTTGGTTGATCTGTTTATTTTGGCTGGTTTATTGGCCTACTCTATTTGTGCGATTCTCTATTTTCACCATGGACATCAACTCCAATGAAAGTCAGAAATGTGGGGAAAGGGAACTTCAAGGGAGCTTTTTTTCTTAATGTTTTAAATAAATTTCCTGTTTTATATATTTTTTTCTCAGCCAAATAGGCATAATTGTGATATCACAAATTTCTACTATAAAAATTACTTATGGTACATGGTATATGCTATATGGTATCTGCTAGAGCAGGTTTTTTTTTCTATTTAAAACAAAAAATGAGTTTTTAGCCAATCTTTCAGGGAAAAAAACCTCCTATACACAAAGTCACTCATAGTTAATTAACTTATTTTTTAATTAACTGCTTTCTTTCCATTTCTAAATTTTTTAAATGCATAGGCATTTTGGTTACCTGGCTGTCTTAAGTCAGAACAAAATTTAACTTTTGGAAATATAGACTCAGTAGTGTAAGTTTAAATAAAAATTGTAAATTGACTTTAGTGAATTTTATTTATAGCATATTTTTTGATCATGCAGAACCACTAAAACAAAAACCAAAGCAATTTGAACTAAAATGTAGCCTATGACAAATTTTACACAAGGCATTCAAAACAATATTTTCATACGAAGTGATATGGTTGGGCTCAAATAGAGATCTAGCAGTACAAAATTCTTATATGCATATGTAGCTTTTCATAGGTGTATGTATGAATTAAAAGTGTTATTTTTGAAACTAAAACTAAAAATGAAATATATTGCTTTAATATGAAAGCTGTGCTTCCTTTTTCTCTATAAACACTCAACGGGGGTCAAATTTAAGAAACACATACAGATTTCATTTTGAATTTAAATGAGATGATTTCTGTCCTTGCTCATGATGTTTACTAAACAAAGAAAGCTTGCTCGCCTTTATAAGATGTGGAAAACTGCAGCAAAATGTTTACTGCTTTCCTACTAATGGCAGGATAGAAATCTAGACTGTCTAAGGGCAGATCAGTGAGCTGCATCTTGGTGAATGATCCCTGCAAACCACAAAGTTCTTCCTCTGCTGAGCCAAGTTCTGAGGCAGAAGATTCAGGTAAATGGTCCCTCATCCATTCATTCACTTGTGTTGAGAAAGGGTAAAAATTCTCTCCAGTTTTGAGGTCCAGCTCTTTCCGGTAGTTTTCACTAAGACAGGATTTTGATATTCTTTTTTCCTCTCAAGACCTAACAGCTATGGAAACACTTCAAGTTTTCCTTTTACAGCATGATTTTTCCAAAGATTCAGTTTCCTTTTAAAGCCAAGACTGTAGTCACTCAAAAGCAAAACATTTTCTACAGGGCACCGTGGATTCTTGTTCCACAGTGATGAAGGGTGTCTGATAGTCAGATCGTTTCTGTGGCCATGCCTTACCTTCAAAATACTCAGCAAAACCTAACTTACTATTTTCTTGAAAATGATTTCTCTGATTCATCTTTCAGCTCAAACACCATATTGAGAACTCCTCTTTGGCTAAGCCACCAGATTTCTGCGTGTTGCACAAGATTTATATGCTCTTGGTCCAGGTTTTCATACACTTCTTTAAATTTTCTTAAGTGCACTGATTTTTGTTTAAAAAATGTTTTTGTAACATCCTCAAGAAGTACCATTTCGCTTCCAAGAATTTTTGACACTAGCACCTCTCTGTGAAAAAATGTGATGTGAGGATATTTTTTTCTTTTCTTTTGGCAAGAGAAGTGAAATCCCTCATGAAGCCAATCATCGATGGGGTGCTATCTATACAGATGCTGACACTCATCTTTATTTTTAGATATGAAGACCACATTTTAAATATATCTTGGTCATTTCTTATTTCCACTTGCTTTTCACACTAGAAAATCTTTTATTGAATTTAACCATGATTTACAAATCTTGCAAATGCAAGACATTTCCTGTGGAAATCTATTCACTCACCAACCCGAATATAGAAGTTTTTTACATAAATGTCTTCAGTATATGTTATATGCTATCAATACATCACCTCATTGTATGTTTGAAGATGGAACCGTGACTGATTATTGTACTAGATGTTTTCCCAGGATTTTACTGACTGTATTCTCACCTGCTAGCATTAATAGGTACTTACTACGTGACTTTTCCTTTTCTGAGATTCTGAAGCCTTTTCAGTGCTTGCCCTTCCTTCCTTCCTTCCTTCCTTCCTTCCTTCCTTCCTTCCATCCTTCCATTCTTCTTTCCTCCCTTCCTTTCTTAACCTTAATTCAGTTTTAATATGAGATTCCAATAGTTGTTTAAAATAACCAGCACTTTTACTTGTCAAATGACTCTAATTTGTTTCTAAAGTCTTTTCAATGTTTCTGGAGCCATTGCTTCACGTGTAAGTTGTTTGCCACAAGGCACTGAACAATTAGGATAATTTGTATTACCAGCCCATGAAAAAAACATTAAGAATTAGTTGCATTTTTAATTATTACTATAAATCTTATCAGAGGAGTCCAAAGGCCTAGACTTAGACTCTTTCTCTTCTCACATCTCTTCTTCAACAATCACCACCATTAGGCATGCTTGCAAAATACAATGCTAGTGAAATATCCAACAGAAAGGTGTACATCTGTGCAATGTAGCTGATATGCAGGAAATCCTATGCAACGTTATCTATCCATTTCACAAAACAAAATCAAGGCTGCAGGGAAGCAGTTGAGCCATGATGCATAATAATTCTTTCTTTAGAATAAAAATGTCCCCCTTACTTTCTTTTATGCTATTCTCTCATGCAATCTCTACTGCCTTTGGATAGAATCCTAAAATTCTACAGAATCCTTGTTGAGAAACTGATATACATAAACCCTGCCCTTTACTAGGAAAGGACTAACACTTGAGTATGACCTCAAGCCTAAGGGTAAATGAGGTCAAGTTAACAATAACAAGCAGGTTTTTTTAGTCTGGTCTTCACTGACTGTTATAGTAATTCCCCTTATTCTTTCCTTTTATACTTTATTTTGGAAATCTCCCTTTGCTAACTTGCATGTGTTCAAAAGCAAGTCAACAAATGAGTTATCTGCTAGAGGAAACCACATAAATACATCTCCCTTCTGCCTCTATCACCAACATCAGAGAATTAAATAAGCCCACAACTGGCAGTGCCTAAGCTGCTTTTAAATCTGATGGTGTCCACCACATCTCTTGACCATACTTGGGTGTTTCTGTGCTTTAGAGAGCACATACGCAATGGCCTGCTGATGTGGCTGCTGACACTGCTGCTTCTTAATTCCCTTCAAACTCGTGTTGCTCTCCACTGAGTCATGAGAATCTCTTTGCTCCAAATTTGTGCTGTCTCTGTCACATTGGACCAAAAGCCATGCTCCTTTGTGTTTCCAGAATCTCACAGATTTTTTTGTATGAGAAAAAAATTCTGTAATAGATATGATGGGGAGGCTCACTAGACACTTTCTAATTGTCTTCTAGCGTGCCTTCAGAATTTCAGAGGCAACCAAGCTAAAAATATCATCTCTCAGAAATCCTTGCAGACACAGTTCCAGATGTGACTGAGCTTGGGTAAGTCATAGGAGACATTGATTTGGAAATAAATTGGAAGAGAGGCAGAACATGAGATCCCAAGTTTCTTGGCATGGATGGCAGCAGAAGTGGCATTCTCCTCAAGGCTGACGTTGTCTTGGCGGCTTCCAGACTGTGGCAGAGTAAGCCTCTCTCTTGGCAACTCAGTTCTGTGGCGTGATTTTTGGAGTCATTTTGGAGGCTTAGAGTGTTTCTTTAGCTCCTTCAACAATTCTTTAAACTACACAAATCTATACCTAATCCCTTTGTGTTTATTTTGTGTATAATAAAAAATGCTAATTTATTTGAGTTTAAACTAGTTAGGTAACATTCATTTCATGGAAACAACTCCGAACAAACAGTCTTTTTAATTTTACTTGATCTCCTTCCTTTGAACTCAGCCAAAATTCCATAAGAAAGTAGACTGGAGGACAAATTTAATGAAGTACAAAAGTACCTTTTGTTTCTCACTTCTCTCCCTCTATATCTCCTTTCCAGCTTGATTCATGCACACAGCCACTAAAACATTAAGACCAATCATTTATAAGGGACTCTTTACCCCTCCTTTTTTCTCCGGAAGGCACTTAGTTCTCTCAAGAAAAGTACTTTCCAAATCGCATCTTCAACCAAGCAGGTCTGTAACATGCTTTAGTGACTGTGATCAATTCTTGTAGGAAGCTTCTAGTGTAGAGATATTTTCTATATTTTATAAGGATAAAATACCGAAATTGTTTAGTGTCTGTAGTTTCCTTTATCATTTTCTTAAGACACATGAACACAAGTTAATCAAGAAAATTAATAGATTTCTATCATACAACTTGCTTATTACTAGAATGTTTTCTTCAAATATAAAGTAAATATTTTTTTTATAAAGCAGGCATGTAAATAAGTATCTGTGTAGTATAGTGAATGGGGATACCATTATCTACTGCATTTACAAAAGATAAATTCTTTCTTATATATTTCAGTGGTTGTTAGTAGAAACATGGAGGTTGAACCAACTAGAAAAATCAAGTGATCCAAATACAATATAACCATGATCTTGATAAAGGTCTTGACAAGAGTATTCTCAATGGGGTAGACATATTAGAGGACTTTATATAGCAGAGAGAAATTCTCCCCAGTAAATTCTGGAGAGTAAAGATGAAGCAATTTTGTTTCCAACTGGAAGGCAAGGGGAAAGTTGCAGTTGCG
This sequence comes from Equus przewalskii, assembly GCF_037783145.1. Classification (NCBI taxonomy): domain Eukaryota; kingdom Metazoa; phylum Chordata; class Mammalia; order Perissodactyla; family Equidae; genus Equus; species Equus przewalskii. The sequence goes on along the minus strand of NC_091832.1, from coordinate 102,748,736 downwards.
GGAGGAGGGAGCTTTCTTGTTAGTTTCTCTTGGTAACATGATGGTGCTATTAACTGAGGTAGGGATTAGAGAGGCCAGTTTGTGCCCTGCGTTGTCCAGATTACTCTCATCCCTTTCAGGAGAGGACTCACTTACCTAGTGTTTGAGAAAGTTGCCGATTGACACATTGTAATCAAGATTCACTCAAGAGACTGCCCTAGTCTGAAGAGAACAATCTTCCTGGAAGACACATCAGGTTGCTGCACAAAATTGGGGTTCTCTGCCCGATGCACATAAACAAGCCAATTAATTATGGCACCCGCATTTGAGGGGAGAAATCAGCTTTTATTCTATGAGATCTACCTGCAGGGAGATAGGGGGCATGTGCCCTCAGATCTGTCTCCCTGATTTAGGATTTGGAACAAAATTTAAGAAGTTGGGGAGAACAAGTTGATGCATAGAAATGCTGGTGGGACAGGTTTGGACTGGTGGGCTTCAGGCGTTCATGGTAAAGTTTTAAATACTTATGATGAGGTTCTAAATGTTTATAATGGGGTTTTGACATTTTTGCATGAGGTAGGGAAAGAATTTTAACACTGGATCTTCCTGAATGAGGGACCCCTCGCTTCTGATAAGAGTCTGGCTTTCAATGTCCAGTCTTGTCCTGGTCCTTGGGTTCTGTGGGAAGGAGGACCTTTGGTTCCGAAGTCGTTTCAGGTCATGATTTCTTCTTTTGCACATACCCTGGCTACGTGACGTTGCAATTTTTCTGAAAGATAGTCCTTAAATCACTTTGTTGATAAGAGATGGACGTCTGTTCAAACTGGCTGTAAATGAGCCCATGGTCACAACATTCTCTTCTTGAGGGCAGCCTGAGTCCAATGACTGGTGGATGCCAGGGTATACATGCCCTAACTCTTTGCCCTGGATCTGGAATGATGCCAGCTCCAGAGCTCCCTGTGCGGTCATCTGAGGCCTTTTCTAAGACTGCATCACAGCATGGCTCCTGTCATTCATGCGTCCTTTATCCCCCACAATTGCTGATACCCAAGGTACTCCTCATAAACTTCTCCCTCTCAAATTCTGTCTCAGCATCTGGTAGTTTAGTTTTATATGCATTGTGTTTAAGGTACATCTAGATCTTAACATACTACCATGAATGAGAGAAAGAACTTGAGTCAAAGGGTTTTAGAAGTCATAAACATGAAATATATAATTCACGGAAAATTTCCAATGAGAAAGAAGTGGGACAAGGAAAAATATGTGGGAATACAAATATTTAGGAATTTGGACAGAAGAGAAACCAAGAGAGAAGATTCAGAAAGGGAGAAAAGCTGGAGAGAGAAGAGAAAAGCCATGGAAATCAGGAGCCACAGAAGCGAAGGTAAGATAACATTTCAAGAAGAAAAGAATGTTCTTAAGGTCAGATACTACAGAGATGTCAAGCAAGAGAATAGAAAAACGACTAATAGGAATTATTTTAGGAATTCAATGCTTATTGTGGTAGAGGTCATTTTGGTGGAATCATAGCAAGGAAGCCAGGCCAGGATGGGTTGAATAGAAAGTTAAAAGTTGAAAAATAAAAATAAAATTAAACTTTCAAAAAGGAATAAAAACAAAGGTAAGGGTAGTGTGACGGTTAATTTTATTAATTTTATGTGTCAACTTGCCTGGGCCATGGGTGCCCAGACAATTGGTCAGACATATTCTGGGTGTGTCTGTGAGGGTGTTTCTGGAAGAGATTAACATTTGAATAGGTAGACTGAGTAAAGCAAATAAATACCCTCTTTGATGTGGGTGGGCCTCATCCAATCAATTGAAGACCTGAGGAGAACAAAAAGGCTGAGTAAGAGGGACCTCCTCTTGCCTGTCTGCTTGAGCAGGAACAATGCTATTTTCTGGCCTTCAGACTCCAGGTGAAACATTGGCTTCTCTTGGTTCTCAAGCCTGCTCTCAGACTAGAACATATACCCTCTGCTGTCCTGGTTCTCAGGCTTCCTGACTAGGACTGGACCTACACATTGGCTCCTGGGTCTCCAGCCTATCGACTGTAGATCTTGGGATTTCTCAGCCTCCATGATTGTGTGAGCCAATTCTTTAAAATAAATCTCTTTATATATTGGTTCTGTTTCTCTGGAGAAAAATGACTAATACAGATAGACTACACGTTGTTTTAAGAAGCTTGGTAAAAGTGAAGAATTTTACTAGTGGATGTGTTTAAATTTTAAACGAGAATGTTCCAATGATAAAACATCCTATTTCCTTATTCTTCCTTGGTTTTCTTCCTATTTCCTTTAACCAAATACATAACACATCATTATTCCTTTTTATGTAATTTTCCCATGAGTCCTGCTGTTATGCAGAAAATCATATGTTCTATATGTTCAAAATTCCACCCAGAATGTAAGTCCTAGCATGTTCTCTCTATATGTTGGGTCTCCCCACATGTCTGCTCTGCTTTTTTTTGTTTTGGAAAATTAGCCCTGAGCTAACATCTACTCCCAGTCTTCCTCTTTTTGCTGAGGAAGAGTGACTCTGAGCTAACATCCATGCCCATCTTCTTCTCCTTTGTATATGGGATGCCTACCACAGCATGGCTTGACAAGTGGTGTGCAGGCCCACACCTGGGATCCGAACCAGCGAACCCTATAGCCACCAAAGTGGAACATGTGAACTTAACCGCTGCACCACCAGGCTGGCCCCATCTGCTGTGTTTTGGGTTCCTTTGCATTTAACACTCAGAGAAAAAATAATCTGTAATATTACCTCTATACTCAACTTATACTAGCATGGTTATCTGAATTCTTTCCTTATCATCACCTTTCAGCAATTTACAAAGAAGAAGAATGTTCTTAATAATGCAAATAATTTTCAACTTGAATTTAAAATGACCTGCAAAATGACACTTTTAAACAACATTTCCAAGTTATTTTTCCCATTTCCTTACTCCTCTGTAGACATGTTGACCCTCCTGTTCGTGTCAGTTTCCTAGGGTTGCCGTAACAAATTATCACAAATGAGGTGGCTGGAAACAACAGAAATCTACTGTCTCGCAGTTCTGGAGGCTGGAAGTCTGAAATCAAGGTATCCTTAGGGCCACTCTCCCTCTGAAACCTCTAGCAGTAGACTCCTCCTCTGTCTCTTCCTAGCTTCTAGTGGCCCCAAGTGTTTTTTGGCTTGTGGTAGTATAGCTCCAGTCTCCGGATTGTCTTCACATGGCCAACTCCTTCCTGTGTGTCCGTCTTCACATTATCTTCTCTCTCTCTCTTTTTTTTTTTTTTTTGAGGAAGACTGGCCCTGAGCTAACATCAATGCCCATCTTCCTCTACTTTATGTGTGGGACTCATGCCACAGCATGGCTTTACAAGAGGTGTGTAGGTCTGCACCCAGGATCTGAACAGGTGAACCTCAGGCCACTGAAGCAGAATGTGTGAACTTAACCACTGTGCCACCAGGCTGGCCCCTATCTTCTCTTTTTTTATAAGGATATCAGTCATATTGAATTGATAACCCATCCTATTACAGTATGTTTTTATCTTGACTTAACTAATTACATGTGCAATGACTCTGTTTCCAAATCAGGTCATATTCTGAAGTATGGGGCTTAGAATTGCAACATATTTTGGACGGGGAGGTGGGGATACAATTCAACCAGTTACACTGTTCTTTCCTTTTTTCTTTTTTTTTTGAGGAAGACTAGCCCTGAGCTAACATCTGCCACCAATACTCCTCTTTTTGCTGAGGAAGACTGGCCTTGAGATAACATCTGTGCCCATCTTCCTCTATTTTGTATGTGGGATGCCTGCCACACCATGGCTTGATAAGTGGTGCACAGGTCTGCACCCAGGATCTGAACCAGCAAACCAAGGGCCACTGAAGCAGAACTTGTGAACTTAATCACTGTGCCACTGGGCCGGCCTACACTGTTCTTTCCTGAGCACACCAAGTCTATTCATATACCTTCTGGTCTTTACTTGTTTGCCCTTCCTTGTGTCTGTCCTGTTCCTCTACTCCTTCAGGTCTGTGCTTTAATGTCATCTTATCAGAAAGACTGTCCCTGATCACCCACTGCCCCCTGTGTTATGCTACTCCTTCACAATACTTATCACCACCTGCATGTGATATATTTATTGGCTTATTCATTTATTGTCTATTTTCAAGGATTGAATATACTCCTGAAACAGAAGTGTTATCTTTATGAATTGTGGAGGAAAGTAGAATCAACAAGGAAGAGATTAGAGTGGAATTAGATTAGGGGGTTCTGATGACTAAATGTTTTCAAACTGCTCTAAATCACAAAAGTAAATATTGATGTTAAATCAAAGGAAAAAAAATTGAGCCAAAATTTCCCTAATATGAGACTTAGGGATAAAGTTTGTATTTTAAGCAAATAATTAAGATACGGCATATTGAAAAGACAAGTTAATTCAGCAACTATTTATTAATGACTATCACATGTCAAATACTGTTCTGGGCACTGATGCTAAAACAGGAAAACACTTAGATAAATTCTCTGCGGTCACAGGCATTACATTCTAAAAGGGGAAGATGGAAAATAACCAAACTTAAAAAACTATTCAATACAAACACAGAATGAGAGTATGGGAGTAGAAGTGCTTGACTGGATATCATTTTATGCTGATTTTTTTTTTTTTTTTTGAGGAAGATTAGCCTAGAGCTAACATCCATCACCAATCCTCCTCTTTTTGGTGAGGAAGATTGGCCCTGAGCTAACACCCATGCCCATCTTCCTCTACTTTATATGTGGGATGCCTGCTACAGCATGGCTGGACAAGCAGTGCATAGGTCTGTGCCGGGGATCCAAACTGGTGAGCCCCAGGCCACCGAAGAGGAATGCATGAACTTAATTGCTATGCCACTGGGCCGGCCCCCCGTTTTATCTAAGGCAAGATAAAATTTGAGCGGCTTCTCTGTGGAGATAATATTTAAACCAAGACTTACATAAAACAAGGAATGAGCCCTTTAGAGATCCATAGAAACAGTGTCCAACACAAAATGACCAGCAATTGCAAAGGCCATGAGATGGAAGAAGAACATGCTTTCATATCTAAGGAACAGCAAGAAGTCCAGGGTGTCCAGAGCAGAGTGCACAAGAGTAAGAGGAATGGTGTATGAATTTGGAGTGGGGTGGGGGACAGCAGAATAGGACTTTGTAGGCCAGGGTTGACAAACTATGCCCTAGAGTCTAAATCCAACCTGCTGACCGTTTTTCTAAATAAACTTTCATTGGAATACAGCCATGCCCATTTATTTGTGTATTTTCTGTGACTGCTTTCCCACCGCAAGAGCAGAACTGAATAGCTGTGATGAGACCATAATACACGCAAAGTCTAAAATACTTACTATCTGGCCGTGTAAGGAAAAAGTTTGCTGACCCCTGTTGTAGGCCGTCATAAGAACTCTGGGAGGTACTGTGCACGAGATGGGCTTTGAATAGAACAGCGGACATGTGATCTGACTTAGGTTTCAAAAGAGCTACGCTACTGTTATATAAAGAATAGACTGTAGGGAGCCAAGGGTAGAAGCAGGAAAACTAGTTGAGAAGTGTCATAATATTCCAACCACATTGTCAATTTACATAATTATGTAATTTAATTACCATCGCTAACCATAGGAGTGGCCTACTTGAAATGAAGGAATGTAATCCCTTTATGATTTAATTTTGGTATAAAAACTTTTTTAAAAATCTTACACACTATCTTTTTATATTACCTTTTGTTAGTAACCCTAGTGCCTCATTCTCCTAAATGTTTGTTCTTTAAAACTATATCTTGGAAAAGAGAAAATTCTAAGTTTCTATTCTATTTTCAGTTTGAACAAGGCATTAATTCTCATTCAAATTGCTTTTGCTGTATCTGAAAATTCTTTAGGTTATTTTGGTAAATTTGCACTAATACTAATCTTTAGACTCCCTTGCAACTAAAACCTTTCTCATCTGAATCATTAGACTTTTAATAAATAATCCTCTTCTCACAGTATTAAAGTGAAACTATAAATCTCTTTTTAAACAGAGATAAAAAATACATGTAATTAACAATAAATTACCTTAATATTGTGGTTTATTCATTTATTCATATCAGACAACAAATATTTATTGGGCACTAACTTTGTGACAGACACTATCGTATGCACTAATGTGAAATGATTAATGAGCAGACACTTTGCTGTTCCTCATACAAGGCTACAGTAGAGGTAAGGAGAGAGGCAAGCACAGAAACAAGTAATCAAACAAGAATAAGTCAATTCCAAACTGTGAAAGCTGCAAAAGGAAACAAAGAGGCTACTAAGATAGAAATAAGAGAGGAAGCCTCCAACCTCAGTTTGGATGATAAAAGAAGGATTTCTAGAGAAGGAATATTTAAGCTGAGACCTACAAATAAGATGCAGCTAATCCTGTAAGGAGAGGAAAGAAAGCTATTACAGACAGTAGGGACAACACCTATAAAGCCCCTAAGATAAGAGTATCTTTGGGGTGTTTGAGGAACTTATAAGTCAATCTTGCGGGAGCGTAACCAATAACGGATAAAGCGGAGCAGAAGACGGTAATCACACAGAACAAATAAGGTCTGTAATTTCTAACACACAGTGGCACGTTTACACAATTCCAATAAATTCTGTGGAAAAGAAGAATATTTAGGGAAGCTTTTTAAAGGTGACTTAAAATGTGCTTTGCCTAGTTTCAACAAAAAGTTTGAATAGTTTGATCATAGTGATCAAATCAAATGTTTAATTTTTCTTTTCTCTAGGCACAATCTAAGGAATCGAAGAAAACATTTCATTAGCTACATCATCCCAATTTACATGCTTCAGAGCAGGAAATCCTTTTCTGTGTGTGTGTGCTTTGATCTTGCCATTTTATTTCATCTTACTAATTCTTTATAAAGTCTTATCAACTATAAGCCTTGGGAAGTATGTATAAAATCCATTTCCATTTTTATCCTATTACCGGGGTCTTTTTCATTGAAAAAAAAAATCCCTATGGTTGCTCTCATCTTGTATGCAGTTTGAAGATAGAGTTTAATGCCTGCAGAGACACATTTATTTATTTTAACTTTGATCTTAGCTGAAAACTTAATAGTGTTTTTTAAACATATTTTTTTCCCTTAGGTGATAAAATATGTTTTTTATTTTTACCAAAGAATAACCTAATTTTCATGCTATAAGTATGAATGTATATTTTTTCCAATAAGAGCGACTTGGAAATCCCTTTATCACATAAAAATATAGCCTATAGGGATATATTTCTATTTCAGAATACAAATTGTTAGCTACGTCATAAAGAATTTTACAATACATAAACAGTGACTTATGAAGAAATAATAGCTCTCTGACTTTTTTCTAGCAATCTCATTTTCTGCATTTTAACATAAAAAGATAGATAAGTTGACCTATTTTCTCTAAATGTCATACTTTAAAAATAACAGAAAGTATGAATTCAAGTTCAGACTTCAGTAATTCGCATTTTCTTAGTCTAATATCAATATCCCTTTTAAGGAAGAAAAACTTTTTTATTGTAAAAACCATCAAACAGTTCAAAAACTAATGTGGATGCATTTTGCAGCACTTTCACAATGAACTGACTGAAATAATTTTGGTAGGTGAAATCTATTATTAAAATTTTAAAAATATATTTTGTTTAACAAATATATATGATCATGTGCCAAAGCCTGTACTCAGTGCTAGGGCTGGCCCCAGCTGTCACAAAGCCAACACTTACTGGAAAAGTGTAAGGTGTTGAGATTGGTCGGAATAATGGCACCTAGCACAGTCTATGGCCATGGGGAGGAAATAGTATCTATTCTTGCGATTTAACCAGTGGACCATATCAAAATTGCCTAGACAACATTTAACATATAAGCCTTGGCCCTATCTCATATTGAGACAAAATGGGGATTGGAGGAGTCTCTCTTGTAAACCAGAGAGTGGTATGATCAAATATAAAAATAAGGAAGGTCACTGAGGGGGATCGGCCTGGTGGCATAGTAGTTAAATTCTCATGCTCCAGTTTGGCAGCCCAGGGTTTGAAGTTTCAAATGCCAGGCATGGACCAAGGCATGGCTCATCAAGCCATACTGTGGAGGCATCCCACATACAAAATGGAGGAAGATGGGCACAGATGTTAGCTCAGGACCAGTCTTCCTTAGCAAAAAGAGGACAATTGGTGGCAGATACTAGCTCAGCGTCAATCTTCCTTACACACACACAAAAGATGGTCATTGGGGCAACAGAATGTGAAGTGGATGGGGTGGTGTAGGAAGAAAGCATTTCACTGGGGAAGCTACTGCAGTAATTTGAGTGAGGATGATGGTGCACGAATTAAGGTTGTAGATGTCGAGATTGAAAGAAAGAATCAAGAGATAGCAAAGGTGATTGCATGGATTTGGAGTACAAAAAGAGGAGAGGAATTTCACTGTGTACAGGAAAAAAAATTGCTTAAGAACCTGACACATGAGGTATGTGCAGTCAGGCATGGTAGCCTCTAGTCACATGTTGCTACAGAGCACATGAAATGTGACTAATTCAGACTAAAGTCTGAATTGAGTGTGTTTTATGTAAAAAAATACACATCAGGTTTCAAAATTAGTAAAAAAAGGAATGTAAAATATCTTATCAATGATTTTGTATTGATATATGTTTATTTTTTATTTGCATATTTATTTTGAGGAAGATTAGCCCTGAGCTAACATCTGCCACCAATCCTCCTCTTTTTGCTGAGGAAGACTGGCCCTGAGCTAACATCCTTGCCCATCTTCCTCTACTTTATATGTGGGATGCCTGCCACAGCATGGCTTGACAAACAGTGCATAGGGTCACACCTGGGATCTGAACCAGCTAACCTCGGAACTCCGAAGCAGATTGCTCGAACTTAACTGCTGTGCCACCAGGCCAGCCCTGATACATGTTTAAAAAAAATTTTGAACTTGTTGGGGAAAACAAATACCATTAAAATTAATTTCACCTGACGCTTTTTACTTGTTTTAATGTAGCTACTAGAAATTTTTAAATTGCACACATGGCTCACACTTTGGTTTGCACTGCATATCTACCTTAGAACAGCTCTACCTTAGATAATTATCAAGACTTTATAATTTTAAATGTCATTTAATCATTCTAAGATTCTGTTTCCACCTTAACAGAATGTGAATAATTATATTTCCTGAAAAGCTCACAGGCCTATTTGGAAGATCAATTGAAATAATATATAAAAGAACAGTGTAAATAACAAAACATTCATAAATTTTTTCAAAAGACGTTAAGTGAATAAAATGCACGATTTAATCTGGTTATTTTGAAAATAATTTTTATACAGATACAACTTCCATGATTAGCCAGCTAATTGATCACTACAAATAAGCATAGACTATGACCCAGGCAATCTATTTTTGGTGGGGGACAAATTTTTTTACTCTAGGTATTACCTGAAGAAATTCAGAAGTAACCTACAATAACATATGTCTACTATTTAATACCTTGTAAAAACCCGAATGCTCCCTATAACCTATGGCAACTTATTCCAGTTAGCCTAGAACTACCCCCTCCAAGCTTCATTAGGCCCAATATTCAATAAGCAAGAAGTCACTGAAGAAAGAAACAGCTTCCCAACCTATAAATTAGAGTAATTCATTTATTTTGATTATATTATCTTTAGCTATTTTTTCTTTTACGTGAAGTCTCAGCTCTAAATTAATAATTAATATATAGATAAATGTATTCCTTACAAAATCATTCTTGTGAATACTGTGAAAGAGCATCCTTACAGCCTGGGCTGAGCCAGTGGAAATTTTTAAAGCCATCTTCAGTGGAAAATAACTGTTTGTACCTCTCATAATTGGCAGGGTTTTTGTTATTATAGACACACATAACTTGCTGAAGAGAATCGCTGAAGTGACTTTTCACAAAACGAGGGGAACATTTCTTTTGGCTTTCTTTTCAAAATTAGTCACAGTGGGAGCTGATTTCACTTTAAATTACACTAAAACATCAAAGACTTCAAGTTTTGCATACAGAGTATATGACATAAAAAGAACGTTAAACACTCAGTCTGATATAAAGGAGTTATAAATCAGGTGGAAAATGTAACTCCACACACTGCTTCTCTTTCATGTATTTACACTGTTAATTTGGGTAAGAGGACTAAGATCACTTAATAATTTTTTCATGATATGTGAAATGTGATAGATTTAATGTTTTGTTACAAATAGGATTATATTATGTGCCTGGTTGCCTGTAGGGATTTTTTTAAGCCAGAAAACATAATTTAATACTAACATGTAATAAAAAAAAAAGCAACGGAGACTAACACAGTTCCTACTGAATTCATGATCTTTATAAAAAATTGTCTTCTCAACAACGTATTATATGTTTCTTTAAAATACGTGATAAATTATTTGTCGTTCTTACCTGCAACCTAGAGGATTTGAGCAATTCTGTCTCCAAACCACCCCCTTCTCTTCCCAATCTCCTCTTCCAAACTCGCCAACTGTAGCAAAGGGCCTTTTTCACTTCTTCAGTTTAAAGAAAACTCAATGCAGTCAGCACCATTCCCTTATGGTTGGCTATGCTGCCTTTACAAAGAATGGAATGATGCTGTGTGAGAGAGTAGCAGAGGCCAGCAGCAGAGGGCCACAGGCACAGTAACAGTGACAGGTTGAAACCTGCTCTTGCCATATTTTCTCTTACTTTCCTTTCGGAAATCTCCCTTTTGATGGTGTTTCCCATTACCACCAAAATACAATCCTTCCTGTCTTGAGGAAGATTTGGCAGGTAAAAGCATTTGTTGTAGTGCCCTCACGGCGATTCTAACTCCTAGCGACTCTGTGCCCAGCAGAGCGGAACCCTGCCCCACCTTTTTGCCCCATCCTCGCACCTTCCAGTGCTCTGACAATGCTCCGATGCTCTTCACAGGGTTTTCGCAGCCAATTTTTTCAGAAACAGGTGGCCAGGTCCTTCTTCCTAATGTGTCTTAGTCTGGAAGTTCTGCTGAAACCTGCTCACCATGGGTGACCCTGCTGATATTTACAATACCAGCGGCATAGCTTTCAGCATCACAGCAACACACAGCCACCACCACATGACAACTGACAGATGGGGGTGTGGTTCCCTGACCAGAAAACTGAACCAGGGCCAAATCTTAACCACTAGGCCACCAGGCCTAGCTATGTAAAAGCATATTGGGGGTAAATCCATAGTGTGCTGGAGAGGGTGAGGTAGAACTGAAATACAATAGAAACTACTGAAAGAATATTGAAGATAATATAGGAACAGGAAACACAGCTATTTTAAGAGGCCATGGATATTACCAAGGAAACGTGCTATGGCATGGAAAATATGGTTAACACCATTTCTTACCAAGATGTTCAGATAATTCTCTATTTTTTTATTTGCCTGTTCACTAGTTATACATTGAGCTCCTATATATGCTAACCTTTATGCTAGGAAGTGATAAATAAATATAGCAGTGAATAAAATAGTTCTTGCATTTATGGACTTTAAAGTGTTTTTTGTGAGAAATAGATACATTTTTAAAGAAGTCATTTTAAGGATATGCTTACAGTTGTGATAAGAGTATAGAGGAAAAGGGACTAAGAGGTCATATATCAGAAAAGATGATAAAGAACTTTGACATTACTAGGTAATTATGTATCAGTGGGAAAGCACATAGAATTAACAGGGTATGATTAATGATTATTGTTTGCAAATTGCCCCAAATTCTAAGCAATCTTTCTTCTAACAGAAGAAAGAAAAGGTAGCATTTGTAGAAAAATCTTTGTTTGTAGACCTTGCTAACTTTTTTCTCTATTTTGACTAATGATTCAGAAAAAGAAAACCAACTTCTCCCTAGTGTTTAAAATGAGAGGAAAGAGCTGCAATTAGGTGTTACAATTCAATTTAGTTTAAATTACGTGCAGGAATTATAACTGAAGAACGTCCATTAATGACAACGGAGTGAAATGGTTACAGAAACCCTATCAGTGATAATTATAAAATCTGTATCAAGAAAAAACCATTTAAAGGTGTTAGAAAGTGCTCCAAATCAGACTGAGAGCAGAGGAGAATTTGTTCCCGAATAAAAACTGTAACTGGAGTGGATAAAATCAACACATAATAATTAGACAAAGATCTGTGTACAAATACTCATAATAGCAGTGTGTCCTAAATTGGAAATAACGAAATGTTTATCAACAATTGTGTTATGTCATTTAAAGCAATAATACTCAGCAATAAAAAGAAATGAATTACTGGTATGTTAATACCCTTATGCTGAGTGAAAGGAGCAAGATGCCAAAGAGTATATACTATGCGATTTCATTTATATGAAATTCTAGACTATACAAACGAAACTGTACTATAGACAGCAGATGAGTGGTTGCACGTGGTTGGGTCGGATGGCTGGTTAACTGCAATGAGGAATGAGAACTTTTGCGAGTGATGGAAACGGTTTGTGTGTTGATTTTGGTGATGCTTATGTGTGCAACCATTTGTCAAAACTCATTGAACTGTAAATGTAAAACATGTTCTGTAATTTGCTCCAATATTTTTCTTAGTAACAGTGATTATAAAAGACAGGAAAAAGAGAATTATAGACAAAATGGACTTTTACTTCCAATCAAGATATTGTAAAAGAGACTATAGTCAGTCTCTCGCCTAAAATAACTAAAAAAATGGGCACAATTTACAAAACAATGACTCGAGTTATTGAGCATCAGACAACAAAAGATAATGCTCCCTGAGAAATGGGAAACAAACAAGGTGTGCCCTAAAATTGCCCCACTGACTGTTTAGAGAAAGTTTGCAGGCCACAGCCCAGTGAGGGGGACGCAGCGCTCTCCCTGAGTGAATGAGACAGAGCTGTGTGTCTGAGGAGGCCACGGTGGCTTGAGTTCACAGAGCAGAGTATCAGAGAGGAGAGAACTGAGCAGAGAACACTCTGGAGTATTCAGCTGAATCTGATCAACACATGTATGTGAGGAAACTACCTGAATGACTGCTCCACGGATCAGAGTGAAAATTTTGTAATTCAGGAGGCTTCAGGTGGCATATTAAGAAGGGTCTTGCTTTAGACAGATCACTGCTCTGATACTGACTAACAAAGCTGAAAAGCAAGACCCAAAAGGATCAAACTGTTTGCGAATAAATAAACTGCACCCAAGTACAGTGCTCAACAACGTTTATGGAAATACTAAAATATACAGCATCTGACAAAGTCAAATTCACAACATCAGGCATCCAACAAAAATTATCAGACATACAAAGGAGCAAGAAAACACAACAGTGAATAAGAATAAAAATCAATCAATTGAGAAATAACGCAGTTGATGGGATTAGTAGACAAGCAGATTAAAATAATTAAAACTGTGTTTCATATGCTGAAGAAGTTAGAGGGAAGATTGAAGGGGTTAAGCAGAAACTTTTAAAGGAGAAACTACAATATCTGAGATGGAAAACAAAAATGCTGTTTGAGGGTTAAACATTATGGATATCTAATAGTTATCTCAAAATAAATATGTCCCAAACAGAATTCTTAATTTTACCAATCTCCCTTTGACCATCTTTCCCATTAAGTTAATGGAAATTCCAGTCTTTTAGTTGCTCAGGTGTAAAACTTTAAAGTCATCCTTGCTTCCTTTTGTTTGTTCTCACTCCATGTCTCTTCCATCAGTCAATCTCTTACCTATATTTTCAAAATATATCCAGAATGCCACCATCTCTCTTCTGGCTTATTGCCGTACCCTCCTAACTGGTCTCCCTGCTTCCATTCTTGTCTTGCTATAGACTGTTTTCCACACAGCAGCCAGAGAGATCCTATATAACGTAAATCTAATCATGTCACCTTTCTGCAAAATATTATCCACGGTTTCCAAACTTACTGGCAACATCCTTATCATTGCCTACAAGTCTCGATGATTTGGCCCATTATTGATTCTCTGCTATCGTAACTTACCTACTTTTCCATCACTCATTATGGGTCAATTACACTGGTTTCCTCATTGCTAATTAAAAACCTCACGTGTGCTTTACTTCATGAGCCGTGGCACTTCTTTCCTCTGCAAAAATCACTCTTCTTCCATATATGCAAATGGCTTACTCTCTAACTTCCCTCAGGTGTCAGATTATCAGTGAGACTAAGATAAAATAAGAGCTTCCCTATTATTCATTATGTTCCTAACCCAACTTGAATTTTCTTTATATAACATCATAACCTGATATGGCATATGCTTATTTCCAGGTGTTTATTAACTCTCTCTTTCACTAGTATGCAAATATCTTAACAGAAACAGAAAAGGATTCTTGTTTATTCTTAGCTCCCTGGCATCTACAACAGAGACTGACACATAGTAGTTACAAGTGTTGAATAAATGCATCAATGAACAAATAAATTAATGAAACTAAAAAAGGTGAAGAAGACATAATTCTTACTCCCATGGTACCAGGTCATGCATGCTCTGATAGAAGAACGAGGATAATTAATATCATTCTTTTGAGGGGTTAAAATAGACTCAATTAGAGGAATTAGAGAAAAATGCTTCCATGGGTCATTACTGTGGTTTCCAAACTACATTGTTTTCCTGGATATCCTTCTCTTCCAAGCCAATCTTTTTCTTTTTCTTCTTCTTCTTTTTTTTTGAGGAAGGTTAGCCCTCAGCTAACCCGCTGCCAATCCTCCTCTTTTTGCTGAGGAAGACTGGCCCTGAGCTAACATCCATGCCCATCTTCCTCTACTTTATATGTGTGGATGCCTGCCACAGCATGGCTTGCCAAGCGGTGCCTAGGTTTGCACCTGGGATCCAAACCGGTGAACTCCAGGCCGCCAAAGTGGAACATGTGAACTTAACCGCTGGGCCACCAGCCAATCCCCCAAGCCAATCTTTGTGCTGTAACTATCATGATAACTCTAAGCCTGATCATTTAGCTTCAAATCCTTCAATGGCTCCCAGAAAGTGCTGGGTTGTTGGCCCTTTCTTGTCATCTGAGCTACCCTCATCCATCACCCAATCTGGAATGTTAGAAGGGTAGGGGCTTCCTCAGCTTCCCTTTACTTACTCAGACAGGCTGCTCTCTCAAGAACTATTCTGGCTCTGAGATTCCGCGACACTCCCATTTTGAGAACTGTTTCTGGCCCCTTTGGCTTTTCTATTGTATTTAGACTGCCGTGTTTGGTTTTGTGTTCCCTTTCCCAGATAGCTCAGTCAATTTCACCAAGATGTGCACTGTAAATTTGGGGTTGTTACTTCCAGCCTGAGTTCAATGTCGGAGGAAGAATCAATATTAACAACTGTATCTTTCTGGACTTCTTATTAAGTGGGGATAGGGAAGATCCTTATTTACTTAAATAATTTTAATTAACTATTACGTTATTTTCAGCCAAAAGTCTTGCTTAGTGACACACATATATTCAGTTTTATGTTTTTCTGGGCCTTGAGCTTTTTTGTTCCCTCTGCACATTTCTAACTTATCTGTTTGAAGACTATCCCTGTGACCTTTACAATTCAGTTTAGTTGTCACTTGTCCTATGAAATGTTCTCTGTCTCCTTTCTCTCTATCACTCCCCCAGACTTCTGTTTGCACACAATTCCACTATTTCGTTGAACAAACTCAGGAGTCATTGTTGACATGAGTTTCTCTCAGGATACTGTAATCTCCTTGTGTATAGTACAGTACTTTGCATACTTAGACACTCCATGCATGTTTGTTGGATTGAATGTTTTAGAATTAAATTGTGTAGAATCCAATTAGCCGCAGTGATATTTGAACAGAAGAGTGCAAAATGAACAGGATTTCAGAAATGCAGATGGAGACTAATCGATATCAGAGGTGTATCATTTGAAAAAAACGGCAGCATTTGATACTTCAGAAGATATTGATCTTAAGAAGTTGAACTTGAGTGACTGATAAAACAAGTACAATGTTAACAGAACTAAGAAAATCAGACGGAAGAGCTAAATGTGGAGGCAAATGATGAATTCTGATTTGATTGGTCCTATTTGAAAAGCAAACCTAATTAACTTTTGGAAGAGAGTCACATTTTAGATTTCATGCTAGTTATAAAATAGCATTTGCTTAATTCATTTATCTTAACAATGCAATGGTTAAAACAAAGATTAAAAAATAAATGAAAGACAAACAAGGCAAATAAAATTTGAAAATATATAAACTTACACAAAACTGGCATTTGTTTCCATCTGTTCTCTATTGGGCAACTGTTAAGAACTGCTAAGCCAATGCCCTGAGTTTGTGCATATGTGTGTGTGTGTACTTATTAAGGCAGCAACAGAGCAGCATAATGCTTTGTATTATGCATTTGCTTTTTAAAAATTTCCTTTATGCTTATTTAATGCTTATGTTTTTATTCTTTCAACGATCAAAATTCTTTTATAGTAATTAAGATCATGCCAGACTTTAGGCAGCACAAAGATGAAGAAAGTTCTCGAAGCTTGCTGTAATCTTTGATAAAGGTAATTTTTCCTTTTCTGTATTATCTCCATAGTCAGCAACACATTGGAATAAACAAGCATTACATGGGTGTAATTGTCTTTCTGTGCAAACAGTTAGGACTAGGGAGGGGAGGATTTGCAATTAAAAATTTAAAGGTAATTCCTATCCAGTCTTGATTACACAAACACACATACACACACACACACACACTAAAGAGTATGGAAAAATCTCTGCCCAGAAACTGAATTGAAAGAAAGAAAGAATGAAAGAAAGAAAGGAGGGAAGAATGAAAGAAAGAAACAAACAAACAAAGAGAGAAAGAAAGAAAGAAAAGAAAGAAGGAAGGAAGGGAGGGAGGGAAGAAAACTTCTTGGGGAAAGTGGAAGAATTCAGATTTCTGATGACACCTTGCTATTTACTTTGTAAACTATCCTCTACTTCTCTTTGTGCGCATCTTAAGTTCAATCCCTTGAGGATATTCAGATAATCAATGTAGAACAAGCACTTCAGAGTCATCCCATCAGAGAGGCAAGAGTTGGATATTTATATCCCAAATCTCCTCAGTCATCAGTTGAGGAATGCCCAGCCCCATCCTCTAGCAGGTGGACAGGAATTCACTAGCTCTCCAGCCTGCTGTGGTCATGGGCAGAACCAGCACTGGAAGCCAAACAAAGCCCTCGGGGAAGGAGAGGCTGATGATGGCGGTGGGAAGTTCAGCTGGCATGCCCCCATGGAGTGAGGATCAACTGAATAAGGGCAGTGCATGGACAACATCTGCTATAGAAGTTCTAGAAATACTTAAATGTATGTATAATAGATAAATAATGCATGAATTAGCCACTCCTGCTACGAAGCAAACTTCCTGGCAGTGGAAATATAAAAATTCAACTTAAACTTGGTGAATCCCCCAGTTTTCTGGCTGATAGGTTACCTAAGTGAGACAGTTAACATGTAAGGAATATAAGATAATAAAAAGGACAGTTTCTAATGTGAACAGTAAGATCCCAAAGGTATAAGATACAAAATTTTCAATTTACATGTGCCAAACATATCTGCTGGTATATAAACCAGCTTCTGAAAAATGTGCCTTTATACTTTCAGATAACTTTTTGGGAAGAGCTCAGAAATTACTCTTTTTAGCTGGCCATTTCATCATTTTGTTAAAAATTGGAATATGCTAGAGAAGAAGATCCAGGAGTAGGAAGGGAGGCTGTACGAAAAGAAGCCAGAAGGAGCAGAGTTAGAAAGAAAACAGTGAGGAGGAGAGAAAAGGAGGAGAAAGAGAAGATGGAGCAACACAGGAGAGGGAGAGGAGTGGTAAGGGCACTACGATGAGGGTGGGGAGGAGGAAATGGAAAGGAGCAATGGGAAGAAGGGGACAGGGATAGGGAGATGAGGACAGTGTCAACCTGCAAAAACAGAAACCAGTTTAAGAGGCAAAGTGTTTATTTGGGATCAAAGAATTGCAATTCAGGGAGCACAGAATCTGGTAGAAACTCAAATAGTGTCCTGATTACAGGAGAGAGGCTTAAAGCTTTTGTGGGAAAAAGGGAGGACGAGGTGAGTTGTATTAAAGAAGAGTTCATTGGTGCCAAATGAGGTAAGGCTGGGTTTGTACTTCACAGATTGGCGGGAGATTAGGTCATCAGGCAAAAGGCTAGACTTGTGCTCCATTGATTGGTTATCCACCTGGTCATCAGCAAAGGCCAATTCCATCAGTCCTTACAAACGGGATATTCTTGTCCTTACTGACCTCTTGGAATGTTGGTGGTTTGGTCCAGTTTGGAAGATAAAAATAAACAAGATGTGAAAGGCAGTTCCTCTGAAATGGCTGTTCTGGCTCTATTTTAATATGGCTTCACTTATGTCATCTTTCACAAAGGGTAACAGACTGGATTAGGATGAAACTGAGAATGAAGAAGTTAAAAAAAAAAAAATCCTTCCCTGGGCTAGGAAAAGAGAAAAAAAAAAACTTTGAGATAAGCTATGCTAACTACAGCTGTGCATATTCAGCATAATCAACTGTTGTTTAAAACTAACCAGGTCTTTCTGTCCCTCTTTAGTGTATGCATGAGCTGTCTTTCCCAGGAAGTCAAGGTCAAGACATTAAGATTCAGCCTCACAAGACCACATGCAGGCTGAAGATGAAAACCAACCAGAGAAGTCCAGACAGTCAAGGGAAAAGAAATTCAGTCTTCAAGGTCAAACGTAGGCTGGTGGGAAGGCACCAACCAGCAAGACCACATGCTTCCCCTCCCCTTCCTAAAACTCCAACACAGGCTCCTCTCCCTCCTCTACCTAAAACCCCAGCATGCACTCCCCCTCCCCTACCTAAAACCCCAGCACATGCTCCTCCTCTCCTACCTAAAACCCTGGGGTGGATCTGCGTTCTAACTCCCATCTCCTCATCTGGCTGCCTTTTGATAGTAAACTTCTTTCCTTGCCACAAGCCTGACATTTCAGTTATTAGTCCTACTGTGCAGTGGGTAAATGAACCTGTGTTTTTCTTGGGTAACAAGGAGGCAGTCATGCAAAGATCAGGGAGAACAGCACTTCAGGAAAACATGACAAAGTTAGAAGCTCTAAGAATGATCTTAACCTGTTTGAGAAATACTGAAAGTCCAGTTTGGTTGGAGCCTGCAGGATGAGAGGATGAGATGAAGCAAATGGGGTAGGTAAGGCCCACATCATGCAAGTCTTTAGCCCTGAAACAGTAGGAAGCAGATCATATTAAGTCATGGGTCTTTAAATGGTAGCTTTTAAATCCATTTCTTTTTCAAAACACTGCATTTTATTTAAACTTCCCAGGTAATTCTAATGTAAATAAGTTTGCGAACCACAGCCCTAATATATTTAAAGAATTAAATGAGTTTCAACCTGAAGCTAGTACTTTAGGCTCAATAGGACTTCAGGATACAGCTAGCCACCCTCCTGTTAGACACACCCCCACACTTTTTTTTTTTGTAGCTTCTTATTTAGCTTGTTATTTAAAATGTTTTTCATTCAACAATTAGCAATAACAACCATGAACATGATCATATCAGAGTTTAAATCTGAGCTGTAACATCACCAGCTATCTGACCAATGAGAGAGCTATCTAATCTTTCTAAGCTCCAATAATCTAATCTGAAAAGTTAGAGTACTTATGTCATACAATAGGTATGAAGCTAACTGAAGCTATGAAACTTTGAAGATAATGCAAGGACGTTTTCTTATCACAGTGCTATGGATGTAGGGGAGGAGAATTCGTCACCCCAAAATATATGTTTTGGCATAAGGATTATTTGAGGCTGGTTATTTTTAAGAAACAGCAGACATTTGAGAAGCTCTGGAAACCAAGTAGAAGTTACCCTTTGTAAAAAATATTTACATTTGTAAAGGAAATCACTTTTGTAAGGCTGACTCTCTCACTGTACCAGGAAGACGGGGCTTACCTTATCTCTAGAAAGTCTTATCAATGGAGGAGGTGATGACTTAAATAATAACTTCATCCTTGTTTACTGTGCTTTTCCTGGGAACCTCACGTAATTGACTCCCTCCACCTGCAACAACTTCTTTGGTATGTAGCTGAAGATGGTATTTAAGGTGGTGGCATCGGCTATTTTGGTAAGTTTCTCAGTTTTTCTGGGTATCTCTCATGTATACAGGAGGTATACAAGGCACTAAACTTTTGTTGGAGTTTTCTCTTGTTAATCTATCTCATGTCAACTTAAGTCTTAGACCAGCCAGAAAAACCTAGAAGGGTAGAGGAAACTTTTTCTTTCCTGACAGTGAGGTATTAGCCACTCCAGTAGCTATATATTAAAATAAATTAAATGCAAATATCTGGTTATGGTGATTTTAGTGTCAACACACATCCATAAAGTATCATTAGTAAACATTTATTAGCCTTACCCCAATTTTGGAAAGAGGTGATCAATAAAGAAAAGAGGCAAACATTGAGAGAAACAAAAGGAGCAAAATATGGTAATATTTGTTTTACAAGCTCAGTTTTTTAATTTTAAGATTCCTTTTGAAAAAGAAGTTGTGTGGAAAAACTACCCTTTATTATAAGCTTTAAAACTTACTTTAAGAAATGCATAGAAAAAGGAGGAGTACTTTCAGGGTGAAAAAAAAATAGGTACAATTACGGATACATATTCAGAATTCAATATAATTCTTTTTGCATCTTGTTTTCTTTTATCTTATTAGGGACAAAGAGAAGGTATGTGGTGAGCTATTTAGTTTTACTTTGCTTGATTTATGAAATCCTTTGTGGTTTTCACTTAACATGGAGGATTTCTTGTAACCTATTCCCATGAAAATCGTTAAGATAGTGTGTTGATATTTCAAGTGAAATGGTAAAGATTGTTAATTGGTCAATGTTGATAGTTTATTTACATAAATCATGACCCCATTAACTAAATATTCTCTTCCCAAATAGCAGCAATTTTAGACTTGAATTATCTAAATAATTGACTCAATTTTTCATTTTAGCTTGCCATTGTACACACAACCTTTGACTTAAACATGAATATGAGCTTTTGTAAATTTAGCTGACATTACCAAATTACTTATTTTCTTAATGATTTTTATCTAATTAGAGTCTTAATCTGAAATAACTTATTTTCCTTAACCTCATGGCAAGTCACTGCTGACTTCATGCTTTAAATTCCAAAATATACACTAGATATCAGTGAGATGTTGGCTGGCTTACTAGAGCTGTTGGAAAATGTAACAAGAATTTTTTCAAAAATAAAATAAGGTGGCAGAGAATCATGCTTTTTTTGAATGGATTGGAATTAAAGCCAATTTAAAGAGCTTGTTTTCAATGGCATTTGTGACTATGAGTTGGTTTATTACTTTAAAATCATTGATTCTTTTTTAAATAGTCCAAGAACAAACAAAATGAAGAAAATTATGCTTTTATTGATTTATTTCCCAGAAAAACAAGCCATTTGATCTTCAAATTTGTTTGCTATTTTCAGTTGAATTCCTAAGTCTTTGCCTTCAAGGATTTTTGTTAACTCCAGGGAAAGGGAGGGGAGTGCGCTTTCCTGCTGCTTTACAGCCAGCATTCCCCCTGACATAGACAGCAGTAATTAGTCAGAACAATACTTACGCTAGGATGTGAACTTGCCCAGCCAACAAAAAAAGAGTGGAAATTTTTACCGATCTGGAACTTAAGCCTGAGTTTCTGATTTTTCTTCTCACCAATTTTCCCTTGTGGATAGACCCCTAGAAAATAATGTCATATTTGATTAATTCTATCATTTTTGCATTTGTGGTATGTGTGAGAAATCATATTTATATTTGTAAATTAACCGACCTTATCAGAAGCGCTTTAAGTTCTTAGTCTCTGGTGGATTGTGGATCGCCTATCAGTAGCAGAACTTCCTGGGGTGGTTGGAAATATGCAGATTTCTGTTCTGTCAGCCCCAAGCTGTGAATTAAATTGTGGGATCTGGCTGAGAAATCTTCATTTCTAAAGGTATTGAATGATTTTTTGGTCTACTTTTATATATATATATATATGTTCTTAATCTAGAAGAAATATAAGCATAACTTTTAGATATACTATATAAATATATATTTACAGATATATATATGATGTGTAGTTGAAGTATTAATTTACATTTGAATTAATATATATTACATAAGAATTTCAGGAATGCTTGCCATTCTCACTTAGCTTTATACTGACCAAGAGACCTGAGAGGATTTCTCATGCCCATTAATTGCTGATATTCTAAACCACTCACTGAAGGCCTCGTTGGAGTCTGTGTTAGTTTCCTGTGGCCACTGTAAAAATTACCACACAATTGGTGGCTTAAACAACATAAATTTCTTCTCTTACAGTTTTGGAGGACAGAAGTCTAAAATCAAGGTGGTATGTTCTGAGGTTCATGTCCCCCCAGAATTCACATGTTGAAACTCTGCCATCTAAAGCGATGGTATTATTTCCTCTGGAAGGTAATTCCGGTCAGATGAGGTCATGGGTGGAGCCGCATGAATGGTGTTAGTGCCGTTGGAAGAACCATGGGGACCCTCCTCTCCGTGAGAGGATACAATGTGAAGTCAGCAGGCTTCAACCCAGGAGAGGGTTTACACCAGAACCTGACCGTGCTAGCACCCTGATTTTGGGCTTCCAGGCTCCAGAACTACGAGAAATAAGTTTCTGTTGTTTTTAATGTTGAAAGTTTAGCTAAACTGCTCCATATTGTTGCCTCAGCATCCATTTTGTGTGGTTACGTAGCCTCCAGGGGCCTTGAACTGCGTAGCCCCTCCCTAGAGCGCATGCCTTAAAGAACAGCCTGCAGAGTCACAGGTGAGTCTAATTTCCTGATAAGCCCCTGGTAATAAATAGTCTCCCCTGATTCCCAGCTCCTTCTCCTGGCTTGTGCCTTAGGTAAGACCCCCACGCAACTTACCAAAGCTCTGCTCTTTCTGGTTTGAAGCGACCAATCCAGCCTTAGCCTGGGAACCCCAAAACATTCTACCCTTGGACTCTAATAAAAGCGTATGTCCCAGATCCTGCTGCTCATACTCTGCCTGCACCCTGCCTTGACCTCCCTGTGTGGCTCCTCGAGATACCTCCTCCAGGACCTGTGAGTAATAACCTTCCTTGTTTTACTTTCCCTTGTGGTCTTTGTTGAACCATGGCTCACCGTCTGACACTCCGCGACCCTAATTAACAAATGTTAATTTAAGAAAAATCACAACAACAAGCCACCCAGTGTTTGGGATTTTGATAGAGCAGCCGGAACTGACTAAGGCACAAGCTGTGGGCAGAGCCGTGTTCTCTAGGGAGGTTCTAAGGGAGGATCCTTCCTTGCCTCTTCTAGCTTTCAGTGGCTGCCGGAAATCCTTGGCACTCCTTGTCTTGCAGCTGCTTCACTTCTATTTCTGCCTCCATCTTCACTGGTTTCCACACTGTGTATTTTTTTTTTTTTTTTTGAGTTCCTAATAGTTTACATCAATGGGAGATTTTAGTTGTACATTATTTCTTGACTATCACCACGTGAGTGATCCCCTTTACCCCCTTGTGCCCACCCCTCACCCCCTTCCCCTGGTAATCACTTAACTGTTTTCTTTGTCTATGTGTTTGTTTATATTTCACATGCATGAAATCAGCTGGTGTTTTTCTTTCTCAGTCTGTCTTGTTTTGCTTAGCATAATTCCCTCCAGGTCTATCCAGGTTGTTGCAAATGGGATGATTTTGACTTTTTTATGGCTGAGTAGTATTCCAATGTGTATATATATATATACATGTATATATATGTACACATACACACTACGTCTTCTTTACCTAATCATCAGTCAATGGCCACTTGGATTGTTTCCATGTCTTGTCTATTGTGAATGGTGCTGCAGTGAACATAGGGGTATATATGTTACTTTGGATTGTTGATTTTAAGTTGTTTGTGTAGATATGCAGTAGTCAGAGAGCTGGGTCATACACTAATTCTATTTTTAATTGTTTGAGGAATCTCCATACTGTTTTCCATAGTGGCTGCACCAGTTTGCATTCCCACCAGCGGTATATGAGGGTTCCCTTTTCTCCATACCCTCTCCAACATTTGTTACTTTTAGTCATAGAGATTATAGCCATTTTAACTGGCATAAAGTGGTATCTTAGTGTAGTTTTGATTTGCGTTTCCCTGTTGATTAGTGATGTTGAACATCTTTTCATGTGCTTTTTGGCTATCTATATATCTTCTTTGGAAAAATGTCTGCTCATATCCTCTGCCTATTTGTTGATCAGGCTGTTTGTTTTTTTGTTGTTCAGATGTGTGAGTTCCTTATATATTATGGAGATTAACCCCTTATTGGATATATGATTTGCAAATATTTTCTGCCAATTGGTGGGTTGTTTTATTGTTTTGATCCTAGTTTCTTTTGCCTTGCAGAAGCTCTTTAGCCTGATGAAGTCCAACTTGTTATTTTTTTCTTTTGTTTCCCTTGTCTGTGAAGACATGGTATTTGAAAAGATCCTATAAGTTCCATGTTAAAGAGTGTACTACCTATATTATCTTCCAGGAGTTTTATGGTTTCAGGACTTATCTTCAAGTCTTTGATCATTTTGAGTTTATTTTTGTGAGGTAATGGTCTACTTTCATTCTTTTGCTTGTGGCTGTCCAGTTTTCCCAACACCGTTTATTGAAGAGAATATCTTTTCTCCATTGTACGTTCTTGGCATCTTTGTCGAAGATTAGCTGTCCATAGATGTGCAATTTTATTTCTGGGTTTTCAGTTCTGTTCCATTGATCTATGTGTCTGTTTTTGTACCAGTACCATGCTGTTTTGATCACTATGGCCTTGTAGTACATTTTGAAGTCAGGGATTGTGATGCCTCCAGCTTTGTTCTTTTTTCTCAGTATTGCTTTAGCAATTTGGGGGTCTTTAGATGCCCTATATGAATTTTAGGATTCTTTATTCTATTTCTGTGAAGAATGTCACTGAGATTCTGATTGGAATTGCATTGAATCTGTAGATTGCTTTGGTAGTATGGAGATTTTAGCTATATTTATTCTTCCAATCCATGTGCATGAAATCTCTTTGCATCTCTTTATGTCATTATCTATTTCTTTCAATAATGCCTTGTAGTTTTCATTGTATAAGTCCTTCACCTCCTTAGTTAAATTTATTCTTAGGTACTTTATTCTTTTTGTTGCAATTGTAAATGGAATTATATTCTTGAGTTCTCTTTCTGTAAGTTTGTTCTTAGAGCACAGAAATGCGACTGATTTTTGTAAGTTGATTTTGTACCCCACCACTTTACACTAGTTATTAATTATTTCTAATAGTTTTCTGATGGATTCTTTAGGGTTTTCTATATATAAAAGATCATGTTGTCTGCAAACAGTGAGAGTTTCGCTTCTTCACTCCCTATTTGGATTCCTTTTTCTTGCCTAATTGCTCTGGGCCAAACCTCCAGTACTGTGTTGAATAAGAGTGGTGATAGTGGGCACACTTGTCTTGTTCCTGTTCTCAGAGGGATGGCGTTCAGTTTTTGTCCATTGAGTATGATGTTGGCTGTGGGTTTGTCATATATGGCCTTTACTATGTTGAAATAATTTCCTTCTATCCCCATTTTGTTAAGAGTGTTTATCATAAATGGCTATTGGATCTTGTCAAATGCTTTCTCTGCATCTATTGAGATGATCATGTGGTTTTTATTCCTCATTTTGTTAATGTGGTGTATCACGTTGATTGATTTGCTGATGTTGAGCCACCCCTGTGTCCCTGGTATAAATCTCACTTGATCATGACGTATGCTCTTTTTCTTAGATTGGCACCTGAACTAACAACTGTTGCCAATCTTTTTCTTTTCTTTATTTTTTCTGCTTTTTCTCCCCAAATCCCCCCAGTTCATGGTGGTATATTTTAGTTGTGAGTCCTTCTAATTGTGGCATGTGGGACACTGCCTCAGCATGGCCTGATGAGTGGTGCCATGTCTGCACCCATGATCTGAACCAGCAAAACCCTGGGCTGCTGCAGCAGAGCACACAAACTTAATCTCTTGGCCACAGGGCCAGCCCTGATGTATGATCTTTTTGATGTATTGCTGTATTTGGGTTGCCAATATTTTGTTGAGGAATTTTGTGTCTGTGTTCTTCAGTAATATTGACCTGTAGTTTTCCTTTTCTGTGTTGTCCTTGTCAGGCTTTGATATCAGAGTGATGTTGTCCTCATAGAATGTGTTAAGAAGTGTTCCATCTTCCCTTATTTTTTGGAATAGCTTGAGAAGGATAGGTGTTAAATCCTCTCTGAAAGTTTGGTAGAATTCCCCAGGGAAGCCATCTGGTCTTGGGCTTTTATTCTTTGGTATGCTTTTGATTACTGTTTCAATCTCTTTCCTTATAATTGGTCTATTCAGATTCTGTATTTCTTCTTGGTTCAGCTTTGGGGGGTTGTAAGAGTCTAAGAATTTATCCATTTCCTCTAGATTGTCCATTTTGTTGGCATATAGTTTTTTGTAGTGTTCTCATATAATCCGTTGTATTTCTGTGGCATCCGTTGTTATTTCTCCTCTTTCGTTTCTAATTTTATTATTCTGAGCTTTCCCTCTTTCTTTCTTTGTAAGTCTGGCTAAGGGTTTGACAATTTTATTTATCTTCTCAAAGAACCAGCTCTTTCGTTCATTGGTCCTTTCTACTGCCTTTTTTGTTTCAATAGCATTTATTTCGGCTCTGATTTTTATTATCTTTCTCCTTCTGCTGACTTTGGGCTTTGTTTGCTGTTCTTTTTCGAATTCACTTAGGTGTAGTTTGAGATTGCCTATTTGGGTTTTTTTTTGTTTGTTAAGGTGAGCCTGTATTGCGATGAATTTCCCTCTTAATACGCCTTTTGCTATATCCCATATGAGTTGGTATGGCATGTTTTTATTTTCAGTTGTCTCTGGATATTTTTTTATTTCTCCTTTAATTTCTCCAATGATCCAGTGCTTGTTCAATAGCATGTTGTTTAGTCTTCACATCTTTGTCCCTTTCTCAGCTTTTTTCTTGTAATTAATTTCTAGCATTGTGATTGGAAAAGATGTGTGCTATTATTTCAATCTTTTTAGATTTATTGAGGCTTGCCTTGTTTCCCAACATATGGTCTATCCTTGAGGATGTCCCATGTGCACTTGAGAAGAATGTGTATTCTGGTGTTTTTGGATGGAGTGTTTTATGTATGTCTATTAAGTACAACTGGTTTAGCTTTTCATTTAATTCCACTGTTTCCTTGTTGAATTTCTTTTTGGATGATCTATCCATTGATGGGATTGGAGTGTTGAGGTCCCCTACTATTATTGTGTTATTATTAATATCTTCTTTTAGGTTTATTAATAGTTGCTTTATGTGCTTTGGTGCTCCTGTGTTGGGTGCATAGATATTTACAAGTGTTATTTCTTCTTGATGGAATGCCCCTTTGATCATTATATACTGCCCCTCTTTGTCTCTCCTTTACCTGCCTTATCTTGAAGTCTACTTTTTCTGATATAAGTATTGTGACACCTGCCTTCTTTTGTTTTCCATTAGCTTAGATTATCATCTTCCATCCCTTCAGTCTGAGCCTGTGTTTGTCATTGGAGCTGAGATGTGTTTCCTGGAGGCAGCATATTGTTGGGTCTTGTTCTTTAATCCATCTCGCAAGTCTGTGTTTTTATCGGAGAATTCAATCCATTTATGTTTAGGGTGATTATCGCTATATCAGGGCTTAATGCCATCATTTTTTCATTCATTTTCCGGTCCTCCCGCATTTCCCTTGTTTCTCATCCCATGTATTTTGGTCTACCAGTTGAGTTATGTAGTTTTTTATGTTGTTTCTTTGTTTTCTCCTTCTTTATTATTTGTGTCTCTGTTCTGCTTTTTTGTTTAGAGGTTACCATGAGGTTTATATTCAAAGTCTCACAGATAAGATAGTCCCTTTTCTGATGGCCTCTTATTTCAATAGACTAAACCAATTCAGTCCCTTTCTTGTTCCCCTCCTATGTTGTTTTTCTCACATCCTATTCCATCTTGTGTTGCGAGTTTGTGGTTAAAATGACAAGATTGTCTTTGTTTTTGTTGTTTTCATTCCCTTCATCTTTAATACTATAAGTGAGTATTTGCTATCTTGCTCTGATTCTGTCTACCTATCTCCTTACTCTGGGCTTTGTAACCCCTTTCTCCCTTTTTTTTTTTTTTTTTTTAGGTATGAGGGCCTTCTTGAGGATTTCTTGTAGCGGGTGTCTCATGGCTATGAACTCCCTTACCTTATATTTGTCTGGGAAAGTTCTTATTTCTCCATATACCTGCAGGATATTTTCACTGGATAGAGTATTCTTGGCTGAAAGTTTTTATTCTCCACAGATTTGAATATGTCATTCCAGTCTCTCCTACCCTGTAAGGTTTCTGCTGAGAAATCTGCTGAAAGCCTGATAGGGGTTCCTTTGTAGGTTATTTTCTTCTGCCTTGCTGCCCTTAACATTCTTTCTTTGTCATTCACTTTTGCCAGTTTCAGTATTATATGCCTTGCAATAGGTCTGTTTACATTGACATATTTAGGAGATCTGATAGCCTCTTCCACATGGATTTCCATTTACTTCCCTAGGTTTTGGACGTTCTCTGCTGTTATTTCTTTGAACAAACTTTCTGCTCCATTCTCCTTCTCTTCTCCTTCTTGGATACCTATAATTCTTATGTTGCATTTCCTAATTGAGTTGGCTATTTCTTAGAGACTTTTTTCATTTCCTTTTAGTCTTAGTTCTCTCTCCTCGTCTATCTGGAGCTTTTCAACATGTCTGTCTTTGATTATGCTGATACACTCCTCTATGATGTCCACTAGAGCGTTCAGGGAATCTATATTTTGTTTTATTTCTTCCATTGTGTCTTTCATCTCTGATACTTCTGATTGATTCTTCTTTATAGTTTCAATTCCATATGTGAAGTAGCTCCTGAACTCATTGTTTCTCTACATTCTCTTTTAACGCATTGAGGTTTTTGATGATCGCTATTTTAAATTATTTGTCATTTAGATTATATATTTCTGTGTCCTCAGGACTGATTTCTGGGTACTTGTCATTTTCTCTCTGGTCTGGAGATCTAATATAATGTTTGATATTGCTAGAGGGAGTGGCTCTGTTTTTTTCACATCCTGGTGTTATTTGGTTGCAGTTACCACCTATTGCCACTGGGAGGGGGTCAAGAGCTGTGGCTGCTGAGCCCTCTCCCTTCAGCTGAGATCCCAGGCGGTGGAGTTGGGCTGGGTGGGTGGGGGGAGGGGGTGCTTTCTCCTGTGTGCTCTTGGGGTTTTCTCATTCTGCTCTTGCTGTCTGCTCTCCTGGTGTGTTGGCTTGAGAAGGTCACCCCCCATGAAAGCTTTTGCCCTGGAAGAGGGCTTCTCTCTAGGCTGCAAGGGCCCACCAGGGATCCTTGATGTTCCCCACAAGCAAATGTCCCCTCCTCCATTCATTCCCTCTCAGAGGCCTCCTGTGTCCCAGATCACAGTCTGTAGGGGAGAGAGTGAAGTTTTCTCTTACCTTGTTCCGCCTCCTCCAAGGGGGGGCTCCAGCCTCTCCGCCCTCCATCATATGGCTGTGTGGGTCTCTCTGATGTTTTTTGTGTTGTGTTTGGATGTCCTCTGTTGGAGTATGAATGTCGTTTTCATTGTATGTTGGAGGGGAGAGATTACTGGGGAAGCTCACTCCACCATGATGCTGACGTCACTCCATACTGTGTATTTTTATTTACAAATTTCCTTCTTCTTATAAAGGCACTAGTCATTATATTAGGGTCCATTTTAATCCAATATGGCTTCATCCTCACTTGATTACATCTGTGAAGACTCTGTTTACAAATAAGGTCATATTCACAGGTACCAACCAGAGGTTAGGACTTGAATATATATTTGGGGGAGACAAAAGTCAATCCACAACAATATCTATGTACATCATATCAGATTAAATAAAGAAAGGATGATCTTTGTCAAGAGTTTTTATTTTTTCTAAAATCTGTCTGATGTTAAAGTAGATGAAGTGGTTTTTTTCAAATATGAGGAATAGAATTTTTTAAAAATTGCTATCATAGTTCTCCATTGATATTTTTCTCTAATGATAGAATGTTGGAACCTAAGGAAATACAGCCAAACAAACTAAAGTAGCAAGCAAATAATACTCTGCCAGGATTTGTAATTGAGTTATAAAGATAAAGCATTCATACATGACATAGTTAACAAAACAATCATAGTGTCATATGATTACCGACAAAACTGAGTGATAGAACATTACTTTGGGAGTAGGTTGGAAATAGGCAAGTAGAGGTGGTATCACTCCAGTTGAGGAAGGAGGGTGAAGATGTAGGTTGAAGTTTGGAGTTAATGAGAAACATAATGTATTCTGAGAACC
Organism: Equus przewalskii; assembly: GCF_037783145.1. Classification (NCBI taxonomy): domain Eukaryota; kingdom Metazoa; phylum Chordata; class Mammalia; order Perissodactyla; family Equidae; genus Equus; species Equus przewalskii. The sequence goes on along the minus strand of NC_091832.1, from coordinate 102,718,453 downwards.
ATGAGGACATTCAAGTGGCTGGAATAATTTTGGTGTATTTAGGACATGGTTAAAAGCAATGTTAGGAAGATAAATTTGAATCAATTATTGAAAACTTTGAATGCTAGATTAATGAGTTCAGATTTTAATGCATTGTTAATGCCAGGGTCTAATTCTTTTCTCCAAGAAACTGGGCCACTGGCTTTTCTCACAACTGCAATCACGTGCTTATCCCTAGCCTTGTGATTGATTTTAAATGTTGGCTTCCTACCAGTGAATTCACTAACCAGGTATTTGCTCCTAATTTCTTGTTTCATAAAACTGAGACTTTGTTCAATTTTCTAGGACTCTACTTTATTCATATCTCTGGTAATTCAGATCTCATTTAGGAGCAGGAATCTACATTGCTTGTGCCAGTTTCTTCATTAAGAACTTTAGTCTTGATTTTAAGCCCAAGCCCAAATGACTAAGGCTGTGCTGATCAGGTTAGATTCCAAAAATGACCTACAAGCCTAAATTTCAGTTATTAGCTCTCTAATTTCCCAATTCTGTGTCCTACCCTTTTCTTGGGACATAATGCTTCATTGACTTGGTCATGGATACAAACACATCAACAATGTAACTTATATAATAGGCTTAGTATTCTTTTAGTAACTACTAATAGGAACCTTCACACACTCATTCTGCCATAGGTTTCCAGGGCCCTACATTCTCTTGCTACAAGTAATCAGGAAATGCTTTGCTTTCTCATATATCTCTCAGACTAGTCAGAAATATTACTAACCAGCTTATATCAATCACCCCTTGTCTATGGCCAGTTTTCAATGGGATTGATTGCATTTTCCATAAAGCATTTGGAAATGAAAACGAAGCCTGTTTACTTAAGGATCAGAGCCTCCTAAGACAAGAAACCACTCATATTCTGCATGTTCTCACTCTTCAAACAGATGTGGTTGATAATAGGGGGGATATTAATCCCTTTCTGGAGTCATGGCTTCATTATGCCTTGTTTTTATTATTTGGCTTGTTTACAGGGGAAGAGTTAAAATTGTGTTGGATTTTCAAAGCAACATGTGGACCAATGAACCATGAACTGCAGCACCCCATGCTTGGGACTCAGCACCCTACCACACTGCCTGACCCTCTCCAATCCATTAGAAGCAAGCTGCTTCTCACTGCTCCAACTCTTAACAGGCCTATTAAAGTAAAAGATTAATTTTAATCAACTTGTTTACTGTTAAGACCTTGCCAGAAGAGTAGGAGGTATAAATCATTGAAGCAAATGCTTTTGCTTATTTAGGAGAAAAATGTCAAATGTTAGAATAGTCTTATAGCTCCACCTCCTTGGGCAATGCAAAGTTATTCTTAATTCTTCATACATTTTGATGTAAACACACTCACATTATAAACCTTAAACATAGAATGATTTTTGTGTCCCATTTTCAAAGGGAGAAATGCATAGTATAGTTTGTTGAATTGTGTTCCCCCAAAATACATATTGGAAATCCTAACCTCTTGTTCCTGTGAATATAACCTTACTTAGAAATAGGGTATTTTCAATGTAATCAAGCTAACATGAGGTCATTAGAGTGGTCTGTAACCCAACAAGACTGGCATCATTTTAAGAAGAGGGAAATTTAGACACAGACGTATAGAGGGAGGAGAATAACATGTGAAGACACGGGCACAGGAAGAATACAGCCATGTGACATGGAGGCAGAGTTTGGAATGATGGATATACAAGACAGGGAATGCCAAGGCTTGCTGGCAAACACCAGAAGCTAGACAAGGCAAGAAGGTACTATTCTCCTCCTTGGTAATTCTCCTGCTCCTCCTGCAGGTAAACTCTTGCAGGTTTCAGAAGGCCTATGGTGCCGCCAACACCTTGATTTTGGTCTTCTAGCTTCCAAAACTCTGAAACAGTACTTTTGTGTTGTTTTAAGCCACCCGTTTGTGGTGTTTTGTTACAGTAGCCTCAGGAAACTCATCGATTGTTGCCAAAAAACCTCCCAAAGTACTGACTGCCTCCTCCCACTTTTCCTTTTCTTTCCTCCAAAGTAAGTTAATTCCAAACAGAAATTTAAGAAAGTGGTACTAGAACTGTGAAGTTCTACTATGAGATAGGTAGCAAGAAGCCAGTGAGTGTTTTCAAACATGATAAACTTGGGGTTTTATTGTGATTTTTTTTTTTTTTAAGATTGGTACCTGAGCTAACATCTGTTGCCAATCATCTTCTTCTTTTTCTCTTTCTTCTTCTTCCAAAAACCCCCCAGAAGGACCATGGAGGTCCTTCTAGCTGTGGCCTGTAGGACGCTGCCTCAGCATGGCATGACAAGTGGTGCTAGATTTGCGCCCAGGATCCAAACCAGAGAAACCCAGGGTCCCAGAAGCAGAGCATGTGAACTTAACCACTTGGCCATGGGGCCAGCACAAACTTGGGGTTTTAGATCTATCTTTCAAACTGATTGGGACTTTAAGTGCATTCATTAAGTAAAACTAGATGCATTGTGAAAGGAATGGAGGGAAAGAGGGAGAAAGGAAGAAAGATACAAATGATGAAAAGAATGGAGAAATGAAGGAATTTTCCCAAACAAATAGTAAGACATAAAGCAAAAATGAAGATGAAAGTAGAAATGAGAATGGCATGAAATGGATTTTAGAGACCTTTTAAAAGAAGAATTGACAAAATTTATTCACAAAACATACACATTTACATTAATCTAGGAAGTGAAAAGGGCAAATTAACCCTGGTACTCCAAATTTGAGTGAGAAAAAAAATCATTCAGTTGATTATGTATTGTTGGCATTTGTAAAGGGAAGTTTATTTGTGTGAGATACAAAGGAGAAAATAAAGAGTTGTGTTTTGATGTAATTGACTTAGGGTACACTGGGTGTATCAATTAGATATTGAATTTAGAAAGTCATTACACAGACCTGAAAAACAGAGGCATGAGTGGGACAGAAGCTGCCCATACCTGGCTCTTTGGAGTGTGCATATATTAACAGTCATCCTGGCTCATCCAGTACTTTGCTCTGCCATCCTTAGACTTTGATTCTTATCCTTCTACTTTTAAAGTGGCTTCTTGAGCCCCAGTCTTCACATCCAAATTCCAGGCAGGAAAAAGGATAAAAAAGAAGAAGGATAAGAGGCATGCCAACTCTGTCAATCCTTAAAAAGTTTTTTTCCAGGAACCACATCTAACCACACCCCTTCAAATCATCTACCTGCAAAGAAGGAGGGGAAACCCAGATGTCAGCAGAACAGAGGAGCGGAAGGATATTGGGTCAGTAACTAGCTGTCTCTGCTGCCAGGACATCCCTGCTAGTTCACTTTATTTAATTGCTGCAATATGATCTAATTCTGACTCCTTGCCAGTGGGCCAGCTCCAGTGCTTTAAGGAATTTTCTTTTCAGACTCTTTTGAGAAAGCCTGTAGAATAAAGCTAGTAAATTATGAAGTACAGTGATTTTTTTGTCTAAACTTTTGCTTATTTATATGCCTTCATGTGTATTTCTGCTTTCTGAAGAGTAGTATAAATCATTTTTGTCATGTTTTCAGTACTCTACATTTCTCTTATATTTTACATTAATATGTAATGTAACTTAAATTAACAAGTAATGTTAACATGGACAATTAAGTTGACTTTATCCTGAAGTTCTGAATACATAGCTGTTTTATCTTTGAATAGGATATAATCCATTCATTTTTCCTATTCTGCTAGTCATAGTGTGACAAAATAAGCAAACGGTGACTTTTCAAAATGTGCATCATTTGATTGCTTTGCTCAGAACATCATGTGAGAGCATAATATCCTAAATTATATCTCAATTATAGTTAATTATCTAATTTCCCATTGTCCCATGTATCTCTTTTACACATTTTCAAGTAAAAGGAAACAGAGTAGTTCATTCAACATTCACGCAACAAATACTTATTTAATTCTTTCTGAGTGCCAAACATTATGTTCAACTGTGAAGACAGATTCATGGGTAAATAAAACAAATTTAGAATCAATACTTTTCAAGAAGTTTGTACTAGAGCAAGTTACTTTATCTACAGGGTCTAAAAATATGTGTGTGTGTATATATATATATACACACACACACACATATATATATATACACATATATATATATACACACATACCCAGTTTTGTTCAGAATTTTCTTGGTTCAAAATAAATGTATTCTAAAGATGGAGAAGGCGTGGTATGGAGGTAAAAGGTGCTGAGTTGTATTCGCACTGGTTCGTGCTTGTCTGGACCACCCATTCAGCCTGCGATTTCATACTGTGCGGTGGTGTGTGTCAGGATGAATTGACCCTCCCTCGGAAAGTGACTAAAACTAAAAAAATAATAATAATAGCAGTCAGTTTAGAAAGTACTTTCAGAAATATTTTCTAATGTAGAGGTCAGTGGTTTGCCCTTAAACTCATAATTCTTGATCTGTTTAAAATAATGTCTTGTCTGTTATTCATCATGTTGCTTCCCAGGAGCACTTTTAACTCTCGTCGAGTTTTACTGGATGTAATGGAGATTCAACTGGTGTGTTAGCAAATGTTTGGAAACATTATAATTTCATTTGGAATTTATTGAATTGGCACAAAGACTAAGCTAATGAGACACACGCAGATTTAGTCGTATGCCTCAAACCCCTGTGTTCGCTTGAAATTTAATTCAAGAGGATAGTCTTAAAATGTACCTGTAGAAAAATTTCTCTAGGCCAGAAGTATAAAAAGTCCTTAATAGCATATTTAAAATTTAAGCAATTAACATATCTATATGGATTAACATGAAAGTAAATTTGAGAATACGTCATATAAATAAAAAGACAAAGGCAATGTTAAGATTTTAACTTATTTTCAGTTCTTAAAAAACATTAGTAACATAGGCTGTGGCTGAAATGTTGAAGTTTCCAAATACGGAGAATATTGTTTTCTACTTAACGCTATAGAGTATAAGAACACAGATTCAATGTGATAACAGATAGATAGCAAAATGTTGTAATTCAAAGGCCCAAAAATTCGATTTCTAATTTAACCATGTAGTACAATTTGGTTGCTTCCAATGAATGGAATTGTAGGACTTGCAGTATCTGACAAAGGGAGAAACTGTTTATGGACTATGTGTAATATGGTCAGCTGTTTAAGGAATTCCCAGGACACGAAAAGGCTATGATGGTATCGAATCATATCAATTATCTGCTGGTGGGCAGATGATTTATTATCAGATAATAAAAAAAAATATGAAACAAAGCAATAGTGTTTCACTGAGTTCCAATTCAAAGAAGTGTATCACTGTGACCACTAAATCAAATTAAACATCTGTCCTGTTAATCAACTTAGACTTTCGTTACAGACATGGCCATTATGAGGTATGGGTAAAGTGAGGAAAATCTTAGTAAGGTGTGAGGGCTCAGTGGAGAGATATTTTTGCCTTCAAAGAGTCTCCAGATTTTCCCTCATCCTCAAGTAATTTTCATTTGCAAGATTTCAAGCTTTGCGTCCTGACCTGATCTGAAGCAAAGCAAAAGGAAAATTTATACCAAATGGGAAATTGCTCTTTCCAACGAGCATGAGGTGAAAAAGGTACATCTATCCTCAGTTATAAGACAAATAAAGACTACAAAAAACAAGACTGTAAGGCTTAATTAATAGATAAAATATTAATTGAGTTCTAATTTCTCTTTCTTTCAGAAGAGCAGCAGTTATAGCATCTCAAAGAGCGAGTGTTATGGACAAGAGCCCCGGCGAAGGCCACTGTGCCGTGTGACACCTCCGATGCCTCATTTAGAGGGATTTCAAAAGGATTAAATAATGTATATAAAGCATGCAACAAGGGTTAAAAAAAAGTTAGCTATTATTAATATTACCATCATAAAGCACAAGATTAATTTGTAGAAAATAATTTGACTTACAAACATTAATATATGTTAGCCTATATCTGGGAGCCTCCAATCGAATACTATATATAATAGTGCCCCTATTATAGTTTTGATCATTTCTAATACTCTTAATTTTGAATTCATATTATTTGATTTAGTGGGATTTAAATATAATAAATAAAATGAGGGGGCCGGCCCTGTGGCCGAGTGGTTAAGTTCACGTGCTCTGCTTTGGTGGCCCAGGGTTTCCCCTGTTCAGATTGTGAGCATGGACTTAACACCACTCATCAAGCCATGCTGAGGCAGCATCCCACACAGCAGAACTAGAAGGACGTACTACTGGAATATGTAACTATGTACTGAGGGGTTTTGGGGAGAAGAAGGAAAAAGAAAACATTGGCAACAGATATTAGTGCAGGGCCAATCGTAAAAAAAAAATAGAAAATGACTACATGTATGAATTCACCTATTTTTAAAACAATCTTCACTAAATTGAGTTAAAATATTTTGGTAAAATATAACCAATAATATCATCCCTCTCATTGATAAGGAAAAAACAGCTATGATTTATGCAAATGTTTTTGTATTTACCTAAAATTGGCAATACACTCATTGGCTGAATGATCATTAAGGAGTATGTGGGTGACAAAATAGTTTGAGACGTGATGTTATAGCCATAGTGATTTGCTCTCAAATATCTGTGAAGTAGTAGCTACCATTAATATGGTCACTATTAAACACAAGATTAATTTGTGGAAAATGATTTGACTCACTGGTTGTAATCATGTCAGCTCATACACTGGAGTTTCCTATCAAAGACTGTATTACAATGGTCGTCATGAACTTTTGGCCTATGAGAAATTTGAATAGAGCAAAAGATCCCAGGAATCATCTATCTTGCTGCCTCTAGGGGAACAAAAGGCTATATATTGGTTAATTTGCAGAATCCACAGAATGAAGTCCAGATTTTGTGATAAAATATGAGTTCATTCCAACCCTCCGATTGTTTCTGTCCTACTATAAACCAAATGCTCAAGATATTAGTCTGCAAATTATAGATATTATTCTATAAGATGTTGAAGAATCAGTCTTATTTGCTTGGTTGAAGTCTGTCTCAATTTAGGGTCACTATTTCCTCCCACTACATACTGTGTTCTTATATAAAGACAACTATATATCATTTCCTAGTCCCTAACTAAAATTACAAAAATGTATCTAAATAAATAGTTACATAATTTATGCGAAGGAGGGTGTTTTTCAAGTGTATTTTAATTACAAAGTGTGTTTGTTTTTTGTGCGCTAACTATTTAAAACACAGCAAGGAAAAGATATTGTAATTACCAAGGAATTACAAGCAAAAATCTCTGGAGGGGGAACACAAGTTACAGAATGAAAAAGAAAAGAGAAACATCACAGTAAGAAGGGACGCAAAGGAGTATATTCTAGAAGAATTCGAAATAAAGTTGCCGGATAAAATAAAAGAAGCCCAGTTAAATTTGAACTTCAGATAAACAAAAAAAAATTTTCTAGTATAAGAATGTCTCACACAATATTTGTGACATACTTATACTAAAAATTGTTTTTCTAAAATACAAATTTAACTAGACATCCTGTATTTTTATTTGCTAAATCTGACCTTCGTTCTCAAAACAATTTTATTTATTTTTAAAATTTTATTTTTTTTGAGGAAGATTAGCCCTAAGCTAACATCTGCTGCCAATCCTCTTCTTTTTTGGCTGAGGAAGACTGGCACTGAGCTAACATCTGTGCTCATCTTCCTCTACTTTATATGTAGGATACTTGCCACAGCGTGGCTTGACAAGCAGTGTGTAGGTCCGCACCCGGGATTGGAACTGGTGAACCACGGGCTGCCAAAGCGGAACGTGCAAAACTTAACTGCTGCACCACCAGGCCAGCCATTCTAAACAATTTCAGAAATAAAAGGAAATGGAAATGAAAAATGTTTAACAAATTAACAAATACAGGATGAATGAAACATGTGGTCAATTCAAATGCTATGGTTTAAAAATAAAATTCATGCTATTATTTAAAGTAAGGTAAAAACACAAGTAAGAGATGGTTATATTTTTTACATCACAAAGAATATCATGGAGGCCATTTATATATAAAATAATCTTTATATGTTTTCTGAATATTTCATATATGTCAACCATTTTAGCTATCAGTTTAATATGATGTAACAGGAACATTTAAATGGTAAAGTATAGGTGGGTTTTTTACTAAGAAGTTATTTTCTAGAGAAATGTCATTTCCCTGTAAACCAAAGGAGCCCTTTTTATATTCAAGTATTCTTTACATATTCACAGACCATTTTTCTTCATCATCTATGGCACTTGGAGATATTAATTGAATTATTGTTTATAAATACAGATCCTACAAACATGCCGAAGACTCTGAAATTGCTGATGACAGAGTTCATGAGTAATTATAAATATTTAAATAAAAGCCAAAAATACAGCTGCTCTGTTTAGTTGCTAATGCTTACAAGAAAATATTTATATCCATTTTGTTTTAATCTGAAGCCATTATACTCAGAAAGCTATACAGAAAATTGGCTGTATTTTTAAAAAATTTAGATGTATTATTTCTTACACATTAGGCAACCTCTCCAGAACCAAGTATGTATGCATCTTAGGGTTTTAGAAAACTACAAATTAACATTTTTATTTAAATGCCTTCTAAGACTAACACACACACACACATAGAAAGAGAAAAGATATGAGAGTGAGAGGAGAAATAGTATTTCATTTACATTTAAAAATCACATGTGGTCTAAAGCAGGGTTTCACAAACTTGGTACTGGTGACACTTTTGGCTAGATAAATTTTGGGGTGTAGGGAGTGCTTATACTATGTGTTATGGGATGTTTAGCAACCTCCTTGTCTTCTACCCACTAGATGTCAATAGCACCCTCCAAGTTGTAACAGAAGTGTCTCCAGACATAGCCAAATGTCCACTGGGGGGATCAAAAGTAGCATGCACATTTGCCTTTGGTGCTCTAGTATATCAATTTGGCTATTTAATCATTAGTAGCACTGAAAATAACAGCTCTATTTATTCACTGCCCAGTATGTGCTGGTTATACACCATCTCTAATCATCACAGTCACAACACATAAGTGCAATTCATCTTATTTTTTAAATGAATTTTTTTAGAACATTTTAAGATTCACAACAAAATTGAGAGGAAGGTATAGAAATTTCCCAGATCTCCCCTCCTCCCACACATACATAGCCTCCCCCATTATCAACATCCCCACCAGAGTGGTACATTTGTTACAACTGATGAACCTACATTGACACACCATAATCACCCAAAGTCCGTAGTGTACATTAAGCTTCACTTGGAGTTGTACATTCTATGGGTTTGAAAATTTATAATGACGTATATTCATCATTATGGTATTATACACAGTATTTTCACTGCCCTAAAAATCCTCTGTGCTTTGCCTATTCATCCCTCCCCACTCCTGAACCCCTGGAAAGCTCGTCTTTTGACTACTTCATTATTTTGCCTTTTCTAGAACGTTACATAGTTGGAATCATACAGTATGTAGTCTTCTCATATTGGCTTCCTTCCCTTAGCAATATGCATTTAATGTTCCTCCATGTCTTTTCATGGCTTGATAGCTCATTGCTTTTTAATACTGAATAATCTTCCATGGTCTGGATGTACCACAGTTTATTTATCCACTCTTCTACTGAAGGACGTCGTGGTTGCTTCCCAGTTTTGGCAATTATGAATAATATTGCTATAAACATCTGGGTGCAGGTTTTTATATGGATATGTTTTCAACTCCTTTGGGAAAATAACAAGAATTGCAATTGCTGAATGGTACGGAAAGAGTATGTTTAGTATTGTAAGAACTTTCTAAGATTTTTAAATGTTTCCTGAACATTTTGTTTATTCTGATTGAATACTCAGAGTCCTTTTAAAATATTTTATTTTATCAAGCAGTCACCCTCTTTAGATTTAACACGCGGATCCTGACCTTCTTTTGTTAATGTTTGCAGTGTGATTTTGGTCCTCTTGGTTTCTCTGATGCTGCTGGGGCTCCCATTTGCCTGAAGGGGCATTCCTGTGAGTCAGCATCCTCTCTAATCAACATGTTGCAGAAAAGTGTTTATACACAACATCCAGAGAAGAGGTAAATGACATCATCTGGGGCGGGGGGTGGTGTGGGGGAACAAATGTGGTTTAAGGGAAAAACAATGCATTTAAGAGGGTGTTTATGGGGTGGGTCTGGTGGCATAGTGGTTAAGTTCGAATGCTCCACTTCGGCAGCCTGGGGTTGTGGGTTTGTGTCCCAGGCACGGACTATGCTGTGGCAGCGTCCTATATACAAAAAATAGAGGAAGACTGGCATAGGTGTTAGCTCAGGGACAATCTTCCTCACTAAAAAAAGTTTATGTTTTCATGATTAGAAATCATTATAATAAAAAATATATTCAGAAAACAAAATATGTTACCGATTTTTTTAGTCTTAGGAATGGTTATGCTTAAAGAACCTAATTTTGTTAAGTTACAAAATTGCCTACAGGAAGAAATTTAGTTGCCAGTAATGTATCAACTATAAAACTGTCACACAAATTTCTTGGGATTTTAAAAGCTTGTAGTTAGTGCTTTAAATTACTATTACCCAATTACATGACTTTTTATTGCTTCATCAAAAGGAAAACTGATACTAACTAATATAAATGACTAAGTAAATAAAGTAGAAAGTAATGAAATCTAAACACAACTGTAAGAGTCTTTAAATTTCAAAACAGGAAAACTCCTCAATCCATCTCCGCACTCCTCCTGAATTGATCTAAGTGGCTCACATAATAGCTGGAGTCATATTACAATGTCATCTATTAATTAGCATTCATCTTCAGGTTAATTGTGCATTAAAAAAACAATAAAGAAATAAGTCAAGGTTAATCTTCATAACATTTTAAAACATATTGACTAAATAATTTTCAAATTTAAGAACCACCTTAATCTAGAAAAGACCATTTCTTTCTTTTTTTTTTTTTTGAGGAAGATTAGCCCTGAGCTAACTACTGCCAATCTCCCTCTTTTTGCTGAGGAAGACTGGCCCTGAGCTAACATCCATGCCCATCTTGCTCTACTTTATACATGGGATGCCTACCACAGCATGGCTTTTGGCAAGTGGTGCCATGTCCGCACCCAGGATCTCAACTAGTGAACCCCGGGCTGCTGAAGCGGAATGTTGAAACTTAACTGCTGCGCCACCAGGCTGGCCCCTAGAAAAGACCATTTCTTAATAGCACATATCCATTTGATAGAATGTAATTAGTATTGAAGAGTATCTCGTGATGAAATTAATTGCAGTCTCCAAGGTCTGAAACAAAAGATAAAGCTGGAAATCCACTCTCTAAAATTATATTGGAAGAAAAAATAGTGTTGTTTAGAAAATGTCTGACTTAAAGGGTCCTGTACAACTTCTTCATGTTAAATTACGTTTTAACTTGTTTACATCAGCCAGACTGAATTTATTATAAGAGATTTGCAAAAGAGTGATTAGATAAAATAATTCTAAGAGAGAGCATTTGCTTGTTACTCTCAATTCATTGCAATGAATTCAGTTGTGATGAGGTAAAAGGGACAATTCAGGGAATTCTCTCAGGATCTTCAGTTAATGATTGCAGTGAATGAGGAGAATTTTCTCCCAGGTAAACATGTGGCCCTCAAGATCTGGGGTGTAGGCACTTCATGGCCTCCTCAGATTTGACAGAGTGAAAGTCCTGTTCTTGTGGGCTTCAGTGCAGTGGGTCAACACCTCCATATTTCCCATGAGCAGTAGGAGCCATCATCTACATCTTGCTGTATATTCTGTTAGGTGACTGGCTTTGCTTGCTTAGCATTGTGCTTTTGAGCATCCTCTGCATTACTGCATACGTCAGTAGTTCATATGTTTGTGGCTGTTTAGTATCACATAGGATGAATATATTTGAATTTGAGTTGTGTCCAGTTTTTGATTATAAGAATGAAATTTCTATGAATGTTTTTATACATGTATTTTAGTGGACACATGTGCTCAATTCTCATGTATCACGTATAACTAGGAGTAGGATTTCTGGAAAATAGGGTAGGCATATGTTCATTTTAGTGGATGTTGATTGTTATAGCTTCTTGATAAACTGACCCTTTTATCATTGTGGAATGTCCCTTTTTATTGTTGGAAGTGCTCTTTGCTGTAAGGTCTTTTATCCCCCTTAATGTTAACATAGGCATCTCAATTTTATTTTGGTTAGTATTTGCATGGCATGTTTTCACAAAATTTTACTTTTAACCTCTAGGTGATTTATAAAGCATATTTCTTGTAAACAGCATAATGTTGGGTATGTTAAAAGTTACTAATATGTTTGGGTTAAAGTAATCACCTTGATAGTATCATATTTGTTCCATCTAGGGGTTTTTTTCTTTATACTTTCTTATCTGATCACTATTGTATGAACAAATATTTATTGTTCCATTTTACTTCTTTATTCACATTTTTGTGATTCTTAGTATTCTTTTTTCATTGGCTACCTAGAAATTAATACATCCTTAACTTACCAAAGTCTACCTCACGTTAATACAGTTATATATCCAAAAAGATGCAGGAATATTTTAAATGTTAACACTTTATCCTTTTCTTGCCTTTTTTTCTGTTTTCACGTACTCTACTTTTACTTCTGGTAAAAATCCAAAATGCATTGTCCTTATTGTAGCCTTAAAACAATCAGTTGTCTTTTATAATGACCTTTATATTTACTCTTAATGGAACTATTCATTTCTTCTTACTCTTTCTTCCATCTGTGATCATTTCCTTTCAGCCTGAATAACTTCCTTTAACATTTCTTTTAGTTCAGATATGCTGGTCATTATTCACTAGACCTTTTTTTTTCCTTCACCCCAAAGCCTCCCAATATATAGTTGTAGGTCCTTCTGGCTCACCTGTGTTGGACGCCACCTCAACAGGGCCCGACGAGTGGTGCTAGGTCCACGCCCAAGATCCGAACTGGTAAAACCCCAGGCCGCTGAAGCAGAGCGTGGGAACTTAACTGCTCTGCAACAGGGCCAGCCCCTCAGTAGGCCTTTTCTTTTTCTTTTGTTTTTAGTGTCTGAAAACACTTGTATTTCAACTTCATTTTAGAAAATTACTGTCCCTGGGTATAAAAATCTAGGTTGGCATTTATAGGTTTTTTTGATACATTAAGAATACATTTCAATATTTTCTGACTTCTATAATTTCTGCTGAGAGGTCAAATTTTTTTCTTTTACTGCAGTAAATGTGTCTTCTTTCTCCAGTTACTCTTAAGATTGTTTCGTTATCTTTGCTTTTCTTCAGTTTGACTATGATGTGCTTGCAGACTGTTTTATTTATATTTATCCTGCTTGAATTTAGCTTAACTTTTTAAATTCATGAGTTGGTATTTTTATCAAATTAGAAAAACTTCATCATTGTTTTTAAAAAAAAATTACTTCCAGGTCATTCTCCCCTTCTTTTGGTATTCCAATTATATATAGGTTAAACTTATTGATGACAGCCCATATTTCTTTTGTTTCTGCTCTTTTTTTCATTATTTTTCTCTGTGTACTTTAGTTTGTATATTTTCTCTTGACTAAATTTGACTTTATGAATCTTATATTCTCCAGGGTCTAGTGTGCTGAGTTCATAAAATGACTACTTATTTTGAGATACTGTATTTGAATTCTTGAAATGTATATTTAATTATGTTTTATAGATTCTAAATATCTGTTGAATAATCCATTGCCTTATTCATTTTATCCATATCTTCTATATTTAAAACCATAGCAATTATAATTATTTTGGAGTTCTTGTCTGTTAAATTCAGAATTAAATCATTTTTATCTGCTTCTAATGACTAGTTTCTTTTTTTTTGAGGGAGATTATCCCTGAGCTAACATCTGCCACCAATCCTCCTCTTTTTTGCTGAGGAAGAGTGGCCCTGAGTTAACATCCATGTCCATCTTCCTCTACTTTATATGTGGGATGCCTGCCACAGGATGGCTTGACAATTGGTGTGTGAGTCCGCACCTGGGTTCTGAACCAGCGAACCCTGGGCTGCTGAAGCAGAATATGTGAACTTAACCACTGTGCCACCAGGCCGGCCCCCATGACTAGTTTTAGTCTCCAATCAGTTGTTCTATATGTTAAGTTTTTTTTACTGTATATTGAGTATTTTGTATGATATGATACACTGTAGAGTATTTGGAACTGCATCACATCTTGAGTTTTGTTTATTCAGCAGTTAAATTCTCGGCAGTTTACTTTATCCTGCTAAGACTTGCTTTAAAGTTTTGGTGAGGAGGGTCTAATTCAGTTTTGCCTGTGTTGCTGCTGTGTACTCCCTTTCCTTTTTGGGCACAGCCTTTCCTGCTTTTAAAGAAATCATCTGAAGAGTTGACAAGGTCTCTCCACTGTGGCTGGGCTGGAACTACAACCTCTCTCCAGCTGCATACAAATTCTTGAGTCACTTTGCAGCTCCCAGATCTCAGCAGATATTCTAGGCTACGTTTCCTTTGATGTCATCCTGTGCGTCTAAGCCAAGGACCAAGGAGAATTCTTTCACATATTCTTGGAGGTCCTTCTTTGTGGAGTACTTTTTTATCTTGCCTCCAAATCTTATTAGCATTAGGAGATATAAATTTTGATCTCTGTTCTCTCTGACCAGTCAGACACTAACTTTCCATTGCCCAAACGGGAAAGAGCTACACAATAGCAGCAAAGGCAAAACGGAGTTAGACTCTCTCACCAAAGAGGAGAGGTCAAACTCGCCTCTGGAAAACCTCTGAAGGCATGCTGAAGACATCACTTTCTCCCCAAATAATGTATGCATTTTATGCAATCCCAAACAAAAAGCCGAGAGATATTATATGAAACTTAGAGCTAATTCTAAAATTTACTTGGAAGCTTAAATAAGTAAAACCAGAAAAAAAAAGATAGTATTTTTTCAGCTGTGTACTCCCATGTAAAAAATCATCTCAAGACTTTTTGGCTTAAAACAACAAATACCCATTTGTTTGGTCATGATTCTGTGGTTGGAGCAGGGCTCGATGACACAGCTTCTCTTTTCTCCATGTGTTGTTTGCTGAGGAACCTCAACGAGGGCTGGAAGATATGAGATGGCCTCATGCACATATCTGATGTCTCATCTTGCATGTTTGACACATCTGGGGGGTCTTTTATCTCCCTTCATAATTTCTTAACCTTTAGAATCTTTCTTTCCATGTGTAGACATGCTTTAAAGCAGTATAGATGGATTCTTAACCTGGCAATTGCCTTCCCTGAATAAAATTAGAAACTGCAAGGAAGGTCTCTTAAGGCATGAGTTCATAAGTCCCAGATAATCATATTTATTTCATTAAATTACTCAAAAAAGTCACATTGTTTGAGAAGACAAGTGGGAGAAATAGACTTCATTCTTAATGGAAGAAGCATATGCTTATAGGAATGACCATTTTTGCAGTTAATCTACCACAATTAGCCTCGTAGTTAGAGAATATTATTTCTTTGGACTCAAGCTGAAATACAAGCTTTACATTGCCTTATACTTTGTTCGTTTATAATATTTTTGTATATAAAAATAAAAGGTCTTTAGTGGGTTTTGAGCATTATGTAGAATCCTGCAACTAGCCTGCATGGCAGCATGCCTCCACCAGTGGTGTGTTTTATTTCACTGCATCCTCGTATGTGAAACTTGCTTCCTCTCCTCTTGACTGTGGCAGCTCCCACTGGCCAAAGGGCTCTTGGGCCTCTTATTAAATGTTAGTTAAAAAGAAATACATAGAGGGGCCAGCCCTGTGACTGAGTGGTTAAGTTCGAGCGCTCAGCTGTGGTGGCCCAGGGTTTCGCCGGTTTGGATCCTGGGCACGGACATGGCACCACTCGTCAGGCCACGTTGAGGTGGCGTCTCACATGCCGCAACTAGAAGGACCTGTAACTAAAATACACAGCTGTGAACTATGTACCAGTGGGATTTGGGGAGATAAAGCAGAAAAAAAAAAAAGATTGGCAACAGTTGTTATCTTAGGTGCCAATCTTTAAAAAAAATATGTATGTTTGCAGTAATAAAAACAGTAAAGTTCTAGTGTAGAAACAGATAATCAAATCAATGGAACAAAAGAGAATGTCCAGAAACAGACATGAATGTATTTGAAGATTATCTTTTAACCATTTAATATTAAAGACGGGAAAAATTGATACTGGAATAATTGATTATATGTTGTAAGATAAATTCAGAGCTCTGTATCACAGAAAACATAAGGTTTATTTTTTATAAATACTACCCACAGCAATTTTATATTATTCTAGACTGTAATTGAAGATGCTGTTCTTTTGTTATCTCCTAATGGGGAAAACTCTGTAAGATGTGAAGTATAAAAGTCATAAAGAAAAAGAATAAATGATTTGGCTCTTTAAAATAAATACAAAACTCCGAATTATGAATGAACAAAGTAAAAAGAAAACAAACGATAGATTGGGAAGATAGTTTTGTGAAATATGTAAGAGGAATGAAACCAAAATACTTAATGCAAAAAGAGAATGATCCTACACATCAATATGAACATGACATATAATCCATTAGAAATAAAGAGAAAGAACATGAGCAAAACTGAACTCTTTAGTGATGAGATAGTTGAATTTTTAACAAGATTTCACTATAAGTTTTGTCTGTTGAACAAGAAAAAAAATTAAAACACTGAGAATATTCTTATGGTTAAAGAAAATGTCTAGGAAATAGAATTGTCATACTCTATTGATGTCAGCATAAGTTAATACAAATTTTTGGAGAAAAATTTAATAATACCTACCAAAAACAATAATAGTTATAAAACACTTTTGATGAAGAATTTCCACTTATTCATAGTTTTTCTTAAAAATAGTCCTAAGCATATATACATGTACCTAGTTTGTAATATTGACATTTTGGTAAAAATTCATATTGGAATGATTAAATAATATATGGTATATATTAAGAAATAATATAAACGATTAAAATAATGGAGTAATAAAGCAAATTTCAGAATAGCATGCATGGCATTACTTTATTTTGCTTAAATAAAATTATATATATGTATATTGATATATATAAATGAAAGCTATTACAGGGATTTCTTTGTTTACTTTATATACCTTGCCATTGTTTCAGAATTTTAATTAGTAGTTATTGCTTTTGTAAGTTAACAAAGGTAAAAATTAGCAAAATGGCATTAAATTTTATTTGTGCTCCTCAGCCCTCTGACCATAGCTAATGTCCTAAATTTGAGCATGCTATTTTTCTAATCTGTAAAATGGAGAAGACAAATCAGGCTTGACTGGTGTTTGTGACAATTAAGTGAGCTAACGTATATGTAGAGAACTCTCTATGTATTCAGTCAAGTTGGCGCTCTTAAGCCTTGCTGACTTTGCATGTTTCAAAGGATATTTGCTCCTTTGTTCATAAAGACATTTTCCTTTGTGTCCCATGGAAAGCACTAAGAGTTGCCATGTAGGCATTCAGTTCCCTTGTGGGCAAATTATTAGGGTTATTGCCTAAGAGGCACCTTGTCCAGAAAAAATAATGTCTCTTTGCTTCAACCTATGTGGAGTCTCTGTTTTTCATTAACTATAGAATTATACTCAATTAAAAAAATGTATATCAGGAGAAATAAAGTAATCTATCAAAATCATTTCTCAAAAGTATCTCACATTGTTTATTCCTTTTTTTTTTTTGAGGAAGATTAGCCCTGAGCTAACTACTGCCAATCCTCTTTTTGCTGAGGAAGACTGGCCCTGAGCTAACATCCATGCCCATCTTCCTCTACTTTATAGGTGGGATGCCTACCACAGCATGGCATGCCTAGCGGTGCCATGTCCGCAGCCGGGATCTGAACTGGCGAACCCTGGGTCTCTGAGAAGTGGAACATGCGAACTTAACCACTGCACCACCGGGTCAGCCCCATTCCTATTTTTTATGTCAGATATTAATTTATGAAAATCAAAATATTGGCTAATTGCACTGTGACATCAGGTCAGATTCTGAGATTCTATTGGAAACTCATGGTTTTTGACTCTGTGTGTACAGGTGTATGTATGTCTTGTGGATAAGTTACCAAGGAAATGGACAAATGCTGTGGTTCACCAATGCCATCTTTGCATTTAAAATTCTAAAAGGCAGAGCATCTCTAAGTTTCTTTTTTTTAACTGAGTTACAATTGACATTATATTACATTAGTTTCAGGAGTACAACATAATGATTCTCTATTAGTATATACCGTGAAATGATCACCATAATAGATCCAGTTAACATCCATTACTATACATAGTGCATTCAAAATTCTAAACAGCAGAGTGTCTCTAAGTTTCTTTTGTGAAGGAATCATAGGAAATCGTTAAAGTTTAAAACTTAATAGAAAAATGACCAAACAAGACAGGAAGTCGTAAAAAGAAAATAAAAATTTATTTTAAAGTTTTATTCTTCAAACAAATAAGGGCTTAATTACTGAGAGTCAGGTTTTCCTTGGTTAATTAAAGGCTAAAATAAATTTTTAATATATTATAGGACTATAATTGTCTGGAGCAGAAGAGAAAAGATTGATGTCTGGATGAGAACAAGAGAACTGAGAAGATTAAATTATTTCAGTATGAATCAAATCACTCATCTCTTTTCTGCTTATTGGCTAGATCACAAAGACGGTTTTACCGACTCTGACTTTTTATGTCACTGGCCATGTGGAATCCTTACATGCTGCTAGGTCCCCTGCTCTCATATTTCATAGAAGTTCAAAGTAAGATGATATATCGCAATTTGCATTTATCCTAGAGTTTGTATAGGTGTTGCATTTTAGTCTACTATTCGGGAACATATGTAACACATGGTACAAGGTTAAAATGAGGAAAATAAAATGAAAAAATGTAGTTTTTTGTTGTTGCTTTTGTTTTTTGTGTGTGTGTGCTTGTGCTTCAATAAAGCTGGACTACTTCAGTGGTATTGCCCTCACACAAGGGTCAATATTCAGAAACGTGTCATCCAGAATTCCGGAGAATAAACATCACAGATAATGACGATTTAGGTTGATAAATTTGAATTCCAAAGTTGGAGGGATATGGAGACTAAGAAAGTGAGATTTACATTTTAATAAAAGTAGGGGTGTGGGGGACTAAGCCAGACCCAGATGAAGTGGGAAATTCATGCCTTGTGTGTCTCATTCTCTGTGGTGGATTTTGGTGACACTTTCTTTGCTTTCTAATCTTCTCCAAATAGAAAACCCACTTTATTCTGAAAACAATTCTTAGAGCTTCCTTGTCATGGGATTTCTGTTAAGGATGACATGAAGGCAGTCAAGGAGAACCACGCTTGATATATGTCATGACAGAGCACGATGAGAACATCATGCAGAATTAAATTTGAAGCATCTGACTTATTTAATATTAAGTGATGAGTACAGTTAAAAGCTTCCAGGGAAGTAGGGGCCAGGAGATAATTCTATCAATAATCTATTTTACAAGTTGTTTGGAACATAAAAATTTTAGGAAACATTGATCCCTACAGATAATTATGTGTAGATGTTAGCTATTTTTTGACACATTTTCCACTGAATGAGAATTCATTGTTAGTTGAAGTCATATCTGGATAATAAAGGTAAAATTGAGATTTAATAATAATAATAGCCAACATTTATCAAGTGTGCACTAGGCACCAGGTATGGTTTTAAGTGTTTGAAATATATTAACTTAATTCTAATGACAAAAATATGCATTTTAAAATGATGAAACCAGACAGAACAAGGCAAGGTAACTTGCTTGTCAGACGGTTAGAAAGACCTAGTGTTGAGAATTAAACAGCCAGAATGGTTCCAGTGTATGGCTAAACATTGTATGATGTTGCTTCTAACATAATTATTTGATTAATCTGATTTTCCAGGTAGCCAATTTATTTTCCACATCCATTTTTTATCATCTAAAAGCATCTGGTTTTCCATTACATTTTATAACATCGAAGATAAGTTTGAGTCTAATTTAATCATTTTATTACTACAAGCTCCCTAGTTTCACTCATTCTACCTCTTCTATTTTACCCACTTTGTGATTTCTGGTCATTAGTACCAGCCTTTTCTGTCGTTTCTCCCTTCTCTATCCACTCAACACTTGCTGGTACATTATTGCAAAAAGTATTTTCCTAGTTCTGAGTTATAGACGCATAGTTTAAGAAGTTCCTCAGCTAGTTCTGACATTCTCCTCCTCTTTGCCTTCTGAGGAGCCCTGGATTAACTCAGCCATCTGCCTCCTCTGCTTCGAAACCTGCACCCTCATTACTGTGCACCACTAGAGAAACCAGATGAGCTTGCAGATTAGTACCATAGCAAATTTATGGTATCCAAACTCAGGGGTAACCACAACTGCCTGGCAATCCCATTGCATTTTTCTTATCTGGCCTATTTCCCATTCCCCTCAGCAATTATTCCAGCCCTTCTTCATTTTCTTTAAATCCCCAGCCCCAATAGACTCCATCTTACTCCATCAATTACTCTCATTTTATGTTGTACTTTTAGGCTCCTCTAAGTAGATATACCACACCAGCACACCCACACTCATACAAATACACATATATCGAAAGTTGAATATGTACTTATAAACATCTATGCATAAATATTTATGTATATATGTGTATGTTCAACTTTTGACATAAATTCAGCCACCTTCTTAAAAGGCTCTCATCCCCTTATTTCCCAATTTCTTTCTATTTTCTTTATTTTCAGCCACTTCTCAGTTTCTTCTATAAGCACCCCCTTTCCTTAAATGATGAAGCTCCTCAGGACTGTATTTAAACTTTAAGTCTTTTTGTTCGAAATTAGAGGTGTTTAAATTATTGTCCTGAAATGGGTTTTAAGGACACAATAAAACTCCTGAAGCTATATATTTAATATTGTATATATGTACCTTTTTCTGAAGAGGAGATCCGGAATGTTAGAATCAGAATGCGACTCAGTAAAGAATATGAATCATTGTTCTAAGACACTTTCCCTGTGCCCTTCCATCTTGGCCTATTGTTCTCATCACTACTAGTAGGTAGATGACTTCTACATTTATTTTCCTGCTTGGACTCCTGTCCTGAGCTAAGCCTGTGACAGTGAAATATCTTCACCTCGACATCTCAGAGGCACCTTAAATTGAACAAGCCCTGAACTGAATTTACTGATTTTATTAATAAGCCCATCAAAAACATTCTTCATGTTTGTTATAATGTTTTTGATCTCTAGCATTTCTTTTTGATTCTTAGAATTTCCATCTCTCCATTACATTGTCCTTCTGTTCTTGCGTGTTGTCTCTTTTTTTCCATTAGGGTCCTTAGCATATTAATCATAGTTACTTTAAATCCCAGCCTGATAATTCCAACATCCCTGACATATCTGACTCTGGTTCTAATGCTTCTTCAATCTCTTCAAACTTTTTTTTTTGGCTTTTAGTATGCCGTGTAATTTTTTGTTGAAATCTAGACATGGTGTATCCAGTAAGAGGAATTGCTGTAAATAGGCCTTTAGTACTGCGGTGGTGAGATGTCGGGGAGGGGAAGCGTTCTATAGTCCAATAGGAGATTTCAGTCTTCTGGCGAGCCTGTGCCCTGGACTGTGAACTTCACCACTGCTTCTCAATTTCTTTCCCCCTCTTATTGGGACAGGATGACTAGAAGGGGCTAGAATTGAGTATTTCCCTTCCACCAGGAAAGTTAGGCTCTGATAAAACTCCAGTACATTAGCCTCTGGGAAAAAAGATTCTCCTGAGGTCAGGCCTTGCTAAGAAAAATGTAATGCTCTGGCACATTTCAAAATGGTTCCTTTCCCCCGCCGCCTGCCAGAAGAGTGAACGGGTCTTTCTCTGATATTTATTGTGAGCACT
Source organism: Equus przewalskii (assembly GCF_037783145.1). Classification (NCBI taxonomy): domain Eukaryota; kingdom Metazoa; phylum Chordata; class Mammalia; order Perissodactyla; family Equidae; genus Equus; species Equus przewalskii. The sequence goes on along the minus strand of NC_091832.1, from coordinate 102,696,678 downwards.
TGGTAGAGCTCCTGGAGGTAAAACTCACGAAAGTCTGGGTGCTCTCTTATAACTGGGCCTCCTGGATTTTGTTTAATCTCAGACTTGTCCACAATGAGCCTCCAGCAAGTCCTCAATTACAGTTTGGATTTTCCTAGCCAGGCACTGGTTCCGTGGAAATTTCTGTTCCCATAAGTTGTGAGTCTCTGTATCCACCTGTCTGTCTCTCCAATTTTTGACACAGCAGTTTGCTCTGGGACCTCACCTCTCAGAACTAAGAAGAGTTGTTAATTTTTCAGTTTATTCAGTCTTTTACTTGTTAGGACACAGTGGTGACTTCTAAGCTTCTTATATGTCAGATTAGAAACCCTGTTAGCTGTATTAAGATTTTATCTCCTTTTCCTATTTTTTAGCTCAGTGAATGCCACCATCAGCATGCGTTTGTCCAAGGGGTCTACCTAGAAGCCATCCCAGACATCTCCCTTTTTCTCACCCTGACACCTTACCAGTAGCCATATCTGGTCAGACCATGTCTTAAATATCTCCAACATTCCATTCTACTTCTCAGTCCTTTCAGTCACTGACTTAGCTCAAGTCCTCATTATTTTGCATATGAAATAGTCTCTTCCTCCAGTCTCAAAATTCTCCATACTCTAACCAGAAACATTTTTCTGGAAAAGAAGTTTAATTATGCCCTTCCTCTGTCTAACATTTGGATGCATGCCTCTATTAGTATGTTCAGGTTGCTTCAACAAAAATTCCATAGATTGATTGGCTTAAACAACAAATACTTATGTTTCATAGTTCTGGAGGCTGAGAATTCCAAGACCAAGGTGCCAGCAGAGTGAGGGCCCACTTCCTGGTTCATAGACAGCTGTCTTCTAGCTATGTCCTCACATGGTGGAAGGGACAAAGAGACTTTCTGAGGTCTCTTTTATAAGGGCGTTAATCCCATTCCTGAGGGTTATACCCTCACGACCTAATCACCTCCTAAGAGCACCACCTCCTAATATGGTCACATTGGGGGTTAATATTTCAACATATGCGTTTTGGGGGGGCATAAACGTGTGTCCATAACAATGTCCAAGATGATTTATTAGGTTTTGAAAAATATTCCAACTATATTTATATTTACAAAATTAATAAAGAGATTGTTTGTTAATATTCAATATCTAGATCTGCAGCAACAAGCTTTCTTGGTCCATATATCAAATAGTCAAGTGTCACATAGATTATGTAGGATATACTAAAGCTACAGTAAGAGTTCCAGAAAAACGTTAAATTGTGTTGTCTTCAGTTACTTAATTAATTTTAGCTCATTGCACTGTAGTTCAGATTATATAAACTAGGATTTATTTATTGATCATATTATTTAGTTTTAACAAAAATAACCATAACTAAATGGACAAGAGATTGATACAATTTCCTGCAAAGAAACCACAATTGGAAACATAATACAATGTAAAACTCACTAAACAATAAGAAATTGTCACAATGATATTTTTTCTTTGTGTGATGCATCTCTTCGTAAGCCACTAAAATAGGTAATATCAATAATAGTCTAATCTGATCAGCAAGATATTGGTCAGAAAAATGTGAAATTATTAAAAAGGGTATATGAAATATGGATTTATATCCTTTATAATTGATGGACTCTACCTAAGTATATATTATATCTTAAGTAGAAGGTAATGATAACACAAATCCGTCATGATTAGCAAGACTTTTTAAAACATTTTAATAATAATATTTATGAAGTAAAATAATTATCTAAAATATTTATCTTTATTTCATTATATTTTTCTATTTGTGTATTTTTATAATTTATTATATATACTATACTAGTAAAACAAATACGTATATTTCCTTTGTAATAATAAATATACTTATGTTGGTGGTTTATGCATGAAAATTTTTACATACAGAAGTGAATGATCAACGTATATTGAAGCCAATTACCTACAGAGTAAAATAAGTACAGTCACGTGCCACATAACAACGTTTTGGTCAATGACGGACCAAATATACAAGAGTGGTCCTGTAAGATTAGGACCATATAACCCAGGTGTGTAGTAGGCTATACCATCTAGGTTTGTGTAAGTATGCTCTGTGATGTTCGCACAACAACGAAATCACCTAACAATGCATTTCTCAGAACCTGTCCTTGTCATTAAGGGACACATGACTGTATCTTTAATATAGGATGCAAGGTCCTTCATAAGATGACTCATTTTCAGTTCCAGCCACTGCTTTTATTCCATGAACCTTAAATCCGACATTTCTGAACTTCTTTACATTTCCCAGGACATATCAGACACATCACTTTATTTTTCCTCATAAACCTAAGTCAAGTCACTGATCCCCTCTGGTCTATTGCCTGCTTAACATGGACCTCACCATTAGGACTATGTTCAGGCATCTGTTCTACCCAAGAAAGCTCTTACTAGTACTTCCACATGCCTATCTGTTTCATTTATGCAATGAGAATACATTCTTTTGCCTGTCTGGCACGTAGCACTTTCTTGAAGAAATAGTATTTCCCATTTTGGGGAGATCTATCACATTCTAGTCACAAAAATGGGATGGAAGCTGAAATCTATTGAAGTAACCCAAACCTCATATGTTACAGAATTTGGTCAAGATTTGAGCATACAGGCCAGGTTGAGTCACTCATAGCACCCCACCCTCTATGACAGGCTACTTTGGAGGAATGGACATGTGACTCACGTGAAGTCAATCAGAATTTTTCCTTGGAACTTTTGTAACAGAAGCTAATCTCCAAACTGGGATGTTGGTTCAATGAGCCAGGAGAAATGCCATTCTGAAAGGAAAAATCAAACAAACAAACAAAGCTGTCCTCTGAAGAGGTGGAGAAGAGATAGGAAGGAGAGTCCAATGGTGTTGGCAGAACAGGCTCTACCCTAAGGTGCACCACTCCTCAGCTTCCCTGTGACTCACTTAGGAAATCTGTCTTTCTTAGTCCACATAAGCACAGTTCGTCTCACTTGCAACTAACCTAAATACATCCCTGTGTCTCCTTAAGTAGCCTTGTGTTTCTCTATGGTGTCACCATGTTTTCCTGAGCATTCTCTTTTCTCCCCACCAAACTCTCTGTTTCTACTTCATTGACTAGAGATTTGGGAAAATTCTTACTTCTTTCCTCTTCTTTAACCCCATAAAAATTAGTGACCCCCCCCAAATTCTCTCCATCCTATTAATAATGTCTCTGCCCTCTCCTCTTCATCCACATTGTCACTGAACACCCCCAGCCGTGCTTCATCCTTTAGCTGACGTGTTGCAATAAGCCTCAAAGTCTCCATGCTTTTCTAGCTCCACTCTCCGCTATAGACAGACCACATGCCTCGTCTTCTCATACTAGTTTTCTTTTTACTTGTATAATTTTTTTTATTGATGTCATAATAGTTTACAATATTATGAAATTTCAATTGTACATTATTATTTGTCCATCACCATATAAGTGCTCCCCTTCAGCATCTGTGGTCACCCTCCAGCCCTTTTCCCCCTCATAACCACTGAACTGTTCTCTTTGTCCATGTGTTTGTTTATCTTCCACATATGAGTGAAATCATATGGTGTTTGTCATTCTCTGTCTGGCTTATTTTGCTTAACATAACACCCTCAAGGTCCATCCATGTTGCTGCAAATGGGACAATTTTGTCCTTTTTATGACTGAGTAGTATTCCATTGTGTGTGTGTATATATATATACATACCACATGTTCTTGATCCAATCACCAGTCAATGGGCACTTGGATTGCTTCCACATCTTGGCTATTATGAATAATGCTGCAATGAACATAGGGGTAAATAAATCTCTTTGAATTATTGATTTCAAGTTCCTTGGATAAATACCCAGTGGTGGGATAGCTGGGTCATATGGTATTTCTATTTTTACTTTTTTGAGAAATCTCCATACTGTTTTCCATAGTAGCTGCACCAGTTTGCGTTCCCACCAGCAGTGTATGAGTGTTCCCTTTTCTCCACACCCTCGCCAATACTTGTTATTTTTTGTCTTGGTGATTATAGCCATTCTAATGGGTATCAGGGGATAGCTTAGTGTAGATTTTACTTGCATTTCCCTGATGATTAGTGATGTTGAACATGTTTTCATGTGCCTATTGGCCATCTGTATATCTTCTTTGAAAAAATGTCTGTTCATATCCTCTGCCCATTTTTTGATTGTGTTGTTTCTTTTTTTGTTGTTCAGTTGTCTGAGTTCTTTATCTATTTTAGAGATTAACCCCTTGTTGGATGTATGATTTGGAAATATTTTCTCCCAATTGGTGGGTTGCCTTTTAATTTTGATCCTGGTTTCCTTTGCCTTGTAGAAGCTCTTTAGTCTGATGAAATCCCACTTCTTAATTTTTTCTTTTGTTTCCCTTGTCCGAGAAGACATGGCATTTTAAAAGATCCTTTTAAGTTCTGTGTCAAAGTGTACTACCTATATTTTCTTCTAGAAGTTTTATGGCTTCAGGTCTTACCTTCAAGTCTTTGATCCCATTTTGAGTTTATTTTTGTGTATGGCAAAAGATAATGGTCTACTTTCATTCTTTTGCATGTAGCTGTCCAGTTTTCCCAACACCATTTATTGAAGAGACTTTCTTGTCTCCATTATATGTTCTTAGCACCCTTGTTGAAGATTAGCTGTCCACAGATGTGCGGTTTTATTTCTGGGCTTTCAATTCTGTTCCATTGATCTGTGTGTCTATTTTTGTACCAGTACCATGCTGTTTTGATTACTGTAGCTTTGTAGTACATTTTGAAGTCAGAGATTGTGATGCCCCCAGCTTTGTTCATCTTTCTCAGCATTGCTTTAGCAATTCAGGGTCTTTTCTTGCCCCATATGAATTTTAGGAATCTCTTCTATTTCCATAAAGAATGTCATTGGGCTTCTGATTGGGATTGCATTGAATCCATAGATTGCTTTGGGAAGTATGGACATTTTAACTATGTTTATTCTTCCAATCCATGTGCATGGAATATCTTTCCATGTCTTCATGTCATCATTGATTTATTTCAGTAATGTCTTATAGTTTTCATTGTATATATCTGTCACCTCCTTGGTTAAATTGTCTCCTAGTTATTTTATTCTTTTTGTTTCAATTGTAAATGGGATTATGTTCTTGAGTTCGCTGTTAGTTCATTATTAGAGTATTGAAATGCAGCTGATTTTTGTAAGTTGATTTTGTACACTGCAACTATACTGTAGTTGATTATTTCTAACATTTTTCCAATAGATTCTGTACAGTTTTCTATATATATAATCATGTCGTCTGCAAACAGTGAGAATTTCACTTCTTCACTTCCTATTTGGATTCCTTTTATTCCTTGTTCCCTAATTGCTCTGGAGAAAACCTCCAGTACAATGTTGAGTAAGAGTGGTGAGAATGGGCACCCTTGTCTTGTTCCTGTTCTCAGAGGGATGGCTTTCGGTTTTTGCCCATTGAGTATGATGTTTGCTGTGGGTTTATCATATACAGCTTTTATCACGTTGAGGTACTTTCTTTCTATACTCATTTTATTGAGAGTTTTTATCATAAATAGATGTTGGATTTTGTCAAATGCTTTGTCTGTGTCTGTTGAGGTGATCATGTAGTTTTTACCCCCCATTTTATTAATGTGGTGTATCACATCAAATGATTTGTGGATGTTGAATATGCCTGTGTCCCTGGTATAAATCCCACTTGATCATGGTGTATGTGTATTGCTGTATTTGGGTTGCCAATATTTTGTTAAGGATTTTTGCATCTAAGTTCATCAGCAATATTGGCCTGTAGTTTTCCTTTTCTGTGTTGTCCTTCTCAGGCTTTGGTATCAGAGTGATGCTGGCCTTGTAGAATGTGTTAGGGAAGGTGCCATCTTCCCTAAATTTCTGCAATAGTTTGAGAAGGATGGGTATTAAATCTTCTTTGAATGTTTGCTAGAATTCTCCAGGGAAACTGTCTAGTCATGGACTTTTAATTTTGGGGATGCTCTTGATTACAGTTTCAATCTCTTTCCTTGTGATTGGTCTATTCAGATTCTCTATTTCTTCTTGATTCAGCTTTGGGAGGTTGTAAGATCTAAGAATCTATCCATTTCTTTTAGATTGTGCAATTTGTTGGCATATAGCTCTTCAGAATATTCTCTTATAATCTTTTGTATTTCTGTATCCATTGTAATTTATCCTTTTCCTAATTTTATTTATTTGAGTTTTCTCTCTTTTTTTCTTTCTGAGTCTGGCTAAGGGTTTGTCAATTTTGTTTCTCTTCTCAAAGAATCAGCTCTTTGTTTCATTGATCCTTTCTACTGTCTATTTTGTTTCAATTTCATTTATTTCTGCTCTGATTTCTATTATTTCTCTCCTTCTGCAGACTTTGGGCTTTGTTCTTCTTTTCTGATTCTATAGATGTAGTTTGAGATTGCTTCTAGCAGTTTTTCTTGTTTGTTAAGGTGAGCCTGTAATGGAACGAATTTCGCTCTTAGGATAGGTTTTGCTGTATCCCATATGAGCTTGTATGGTATGTTTTCATTTTCATTAGTCTCCAAATATTTTCTGATATCTCCTTTAATTTCTTCAATGATCCATTTGTTGTCCATTGGTTTTTTAGTAGCATATTGTTTAGTCTTCACATCTCTGTCCTTTTCTCAGTTTTTTTCTTGTAGTTAATTTCCAGGTTCAAAGCATTATGGTTGGAAAAGATGCTTGCTATTATTTCAATCTTCTTAAATTTCTTGAGGCTTGTCTTGTTTCCCAACATATGGTTTATCAGAGAATGTTGCATGTGCACTTGAGAAGAATGTGTATTTTACTGTTTTTGGTTGGAGTGTTCTCTCTATATATATGTCTATTAGGTCCACCTGGTCTAGTTTCTCATTTAATTCCACTGTTTCCTTGTTGATTTTCTGGTCTGGATGATCTGTCCATTGATTTGAGTGGTGTGTTGAGGTCCCCAACTATTATTGTGTTGCTATTAATATCTCTTTTTAGGTTTGTTAATAGTTGCTTTGTGTAGTTTGATGCTCCTGTGTTGGTGTACATAGAAGTGTTATATCTTCTTGGTGGAGTGTCCCTTTTATCATTATATACTGGCCCCCTTTGTCTCTCTTTAGCTGTTTTATGTTGAAGTCTACTTTGTCTAAGTATGGCCACACCTTCTTTCTTTTGTTTGTTATTAGCTTGGAGTATTGCTTCCATCCTTTCACTCTGAGCCTGTGTTTGTCTTTGGAGCTGAGATATGTTTCCTGAAGGCAGCATATTGTTGGGTCTTGTTTTTTAATCCATCCCACCACTCTGTGTCTTCTTACTGGGCAATTCAGTCTATTTACATTTAGAATGATTATTGATCCTCTAGGACTTAATGCTGCCCTTTTATCAAATGTTTTCCAGTTCTTTTGCATTTCCTTTGTTTCTTGTCCTGTGTATTTGGGACTATCAATTCAGTTAGGTAGTCTTCTATGCTGGTTTTCTTAGTTTTCTCCTTATTTATTATTTGTGTCTCTGTTCTACTTATTTGTTTAGTGATTACTAAGTAGTTTGTATGAAAAATTTCATACATGAGATAGTCCATTTTCTGATAACCTCTTATTTCCTTAGACTAAGCAAATTCAATCCTTTTCCTCTTCCCCACCTAAATTGTTTTTGTCACATCTTATACTATTCTTGCATTGTGAGTTTGTTGTTAAAATGACAATATTACATTTGTTTTCTTCCTTTTATCTTTAATGTTACTTGAGTATTTGCTAAACTGTACTGATAGGTAGCTACAATTTTCTGATTTTGTTTACCTATTTATCTCCTTGCTCAGGATTTTGTAAATGCTTTCTTCTTTTTTTCTTCAGGTATGAGGGCTTTCTTGAGGATTTCTTGTACAGGGGGGTCTAGTGGCCATGAACTCCCTTAACTTTTGTTTATCTGGGAAAATTTTTATTTCTCCATCATATCTGAAGGATATTTTCATTGGATAGAGTATTCTTGGCTCAGAGTTTTTGCCTTTCAAAGATCTGAATATATCATTCCACTCTCTCCCAGTCTGTAAGCTTTCTGCAGAGAAATCTGCTGAAAGCCTGATAGGCATTCCTTTTTTAAGTTATTTTCTTCTGCCTTGCTGCCCTTAGTATTTCTTCTTTGGCATTGATTTTTTCCAGCTTCACTAGTATATGCCTTGCAGTTGGTCTTTTTGTGTTGATATAGTTAGGAGATCTGTTGGTTTCTTTCACTTGCTCTTCTATCTCCTTCCCCAGCTCTGGGAAGTTCTCTGCTATTATTTCTTTGAACAATCTTTCTGCTCCATATGCCTTCTCTTCTCCCTCTTGAATCCTTATGATGCTTATGTTTCTTTCTTAATTGAGTTAGATATTTCTTGGAGAATTTCTTCATTTCTTTTTAGTCCTAGTTCTCTCTTTTCCTCCGTCTGAAGCATTTCTGTCCTCGATATTGCTGATTCATTCTTCTATACTATCAGCTCTAGAATTCAAAGAATCCATATTCTTCTTTATCTCATACATTGTGTTTTTCATGTCTAATATTTCTGATCGGTTCGTCTTTATAGATTCAATCTCTTTTGTGAAGTAGGTCCTGAATTCATTGAACTATCTACACTTTCTTGTAACTCATTGAGTTTTTTTATGATAGCTATTTTGATTTCTGTCATTTAGATTATAGATTTTTGTGCCTTCAGCATTGATGTCTGGTTACTTGTAATTTTCCTTCTGGTCTGGAGATTTAATTTTTTATTTAGTTTTTTTTCATACCGCTATATGGTGTAACTTTGTGTTTCCACATTTTGATCGTATTTGATCATTGCTTCCGCTGGTTGCCACTGGGTGAGAGTAAAGAACTGCATGTTTTGAGATTGCCATGATCCACAGCACTGCTCCTAGGTGCTGAACTGGGGTGCTGAGCAGGTGGTAGGGGTGCTTTCTTTCTCCTGTGCAATGTCGGGAGCATCTCACTCTGCCCTTGCTATCTGCTCTCCTGGGGTGTTAGCTTGATGATGCCTCTCCCAAAGTAGCTATTCACCTGGTGTGGGGCTTCCCCTGGGCTGTGAGGGACCTCAGAGATTGATGGTGTTCCTGCAGAGGGCCACTGCCCCATTCGCCCTTTCATCTTGGAGCCGCATACAATTCCTGGGTTGCTGCCCTTTGGGGAAGAAGAGAAGATTTCTTTTACTTTGTTATACTTCCTCAGGAGGGCTCCAGCACATCTACCTTCCAACGTATCCCTGCGTGGGGCTCTCATGCATCTTTTGTGTTGTGTGGATGTCCTCTGTTAGAATATTAATGTCCATTTCATTATATCTTAGAGGGGGGAGTTTACACTGAGAGCTCACTCTGCCATGATGCTGACGTCCTTCTCCTAGAGCAAACACTTTTTGACTCATCATTTCCAATTCCAGGAATTTATCCTCATTTGTTCTCCTGTCCTGCATGCCTGCTACACGTGCACACCCTCTACATCTTCTCTCATGCTACTTTGAACTTTGTATATACTTTAAATGTAACATTTTTTCTTATTTTATAGTAGTTTGGTTTCTAATCTCCCTTCTCTACTATAATTACTGAAAAGGGCAGTGGCATTTCATCCCTTTGTAGAATAATATGTGACTTATATTGTAATCTTAGTACATAGTTATTGAATAAAGAAATGAAAAAAGGAAGGACAAGAAAGAAATTTCTGAAAACATGATGAAATGCTTGGGTTTTTGTTTTCCACAAAATAGTATGTACTGCTATATTATGATATAATGTTTAAAATTGTAGATGTAGCCTCAAATATAGAAATGTAGTGTTTCCATTACATAAGGTAGTTTTTCATGGTTAGGTTGCAGTATGTGACTACTTTTTAGTATTATAAATTTAAAATGGAGATTGATAGCACTGGAGCACACTGAAAACGTTGACCAAGAATGTAAGAACATTGCATATATAGAAGAAAATAAAATTTAAGGGATGTTTAGACATGAGGAGACAAAACTAAGTGAGGGAGAAGTTCGACAGCATACCTTCTTCCTTAAAATGTTTGATGAATATATGCACAAAGACACACACACACACACACACACTCACACAAGATTTACCCTTTTGCTTCAGAGACTATAACTCAAGCCAGTGAATGATAAAAGCAGGAAGCATTAGACTGAATAAAATAAATAATATCTAACAATTAGAATTACACCATTGAAAGTACATAAGACTTTTATGTTACTGGATTTAGTCAATCACAGATTCAGTAATTATTTGACCAATACGTAATAGAATGGATTCCAGCATTGGCTGAGAAATAAAATTAGAAGACTTTTTGCCTTGCAAAACCAAAATTCTCAGTATCAAGTTTTTCACAGAAGGATGAAATTTAACATTCTTTCACTTTGGAAAACATCTGATTTAATTATTTTTCTTATCTGTCTTTAATAGACAAGAAGTAATATGCACAATTAAAAGTGGCTTGAATACCACTATTTTTGGATCAGCATAGTAAGATCCAAGATTTTGGATCAGCTTAGAAGAGAGACTAGTCAAAAGTTCTTTTGTCTTGTTTTTGTTGTTATTTTTTTCCTATTCTTGCTTTAACTTTAAATTTAGCTCTAGCTCACTCACTGGACAAACTTAAGCCATTTTAGAAGTGTTGTAGGTGCCAGTTCAATCCAGACTTTGAGATCAATTTAAATGTATTTTCCTCATTTCATTTTATCTTTCTCCTGTGAATTTTCAAGCTCTTACTTAACAGTTTCTTGAGTTTCACTAGGCTGTTTTAAAGTCTGAGGTAATACAGAAAACTAAAATTTTTAGAAGGACCATTTGGAATGTTCCTTTTACTATAAAATATTTTAATATAGTATCATATTTCATTTGAGATTTTTCTCTGTAAAAAACCCCCAAACTCTGATAATCAACAGTCAGAATGTAGAAAAAAATTAATTTTCCTGTCTATTTTGTTCAGATGCAGCATAACAAGAAACACAATATGTCCAAGATATATAAACAAACAGATCAATTATGAATTGTTAGTTTTAACTCTATTTTCAGGTTATTTTACTAAGGATTTTCCAGTGTTTATTATAAACTTTTGATAAAACTTTTTTTAGTGTTAATATGATCCACTAAATCAATGATTGGAGATTTAAAAACAAAGTGTTCATTTCTTTGGAGAGATGCCATTCCATGCTTGCCTGAATTGTAGCTGACTGGGGAGGTGGAAGGCAGGGGAAGCAAAGATGAAGGGAGCTGGATGAGATGAAGGAGAGAAGGTTATGTGTGGAAACAAACAGGCATGCTGAGAAACTAGCTTCCATTTATGCTTGAGTTCAGTCTCCTTTAGACTTTTCTGGTAATAAAAACTCTATTTAGTGTTGTGGTTAAGAACATAGACTTCAGCGTCCTAAAGACTCTGAAGTATAAAATTACCTGTTATTTCTCTCCTTTTCTCATCACTTTTACACACTCTGTAGGGAGTTGTGGGTTAAAATACCACAATGCATGTCTTCCAGTGGTGTCTAATGGACTGCCACCTGGGCCAAGGCACCAGTCATCTCTACCTGTCTTCAAGGGACATTATATGCTTTTACTACCATTCAGTTCTTCTCACTGGGGCTACTGGTGACAAGCTGTTTTGATTTCCAAAGTCCCCAAGTTCACAACTTCACTGTGCTCTGCGATAATGCAGAATTTCACACTTTCACCTGAGTTTCACAGCAGTACTATTTGTGTTCTGGCATCCTACAAAATATTTTTGCTAGTCACCTTTTTACATTTTTATTATCGGAAAACTCTACGGAAGCCTGAACTCAAGGGTAAGTATGAGCAGAAAGAGCTTGCTGGACAAGTAATCACCTTCTCTGAAAACCATGGAGCTGTGGTTTTGTCGATCAGGAGACATGGAACTGTCTGGAAACATTGTTGGTTGCCACAGCTGGGAGAGGGTGCATGACTTTCTAGTGAGTAGAGTTTAGGGATGCTGCTGGACATCTAACAATGCAAAGGACAGCCCCCTACAACAGAATTATCTGCCTCACAATGCCAGGCATTCCAAGATTGACAAACTCTGTTATATGGTCTTGTTTGCCTGATAAACTTTTGGTTTCCCTCTATTTTTAAATGCTATTGCTTAACAGAACTCAGGCTCAAGTTAGTGAATACTTTGAATCCTTTCCCATTTCCTCTATCTTCAAGTATACACACCCATGCATTCCTACATACAAACATGAACATGCATAATAAAACCACATACCATGCAGATACAATTAACATGACTTTGAGGAATAAATATATTGACCCAAAATAAGTTGACCATTGAGGATCTGGACCTACAGAACACACAGACTAATTACTAAGAAAGAGAGAGAAAATAATAATCCTTAACTTATTCCTCGATACTCATTTCTACACTGTGGTCCACTCAAAAACATGCTTTTCTTGGCATTTTCAATACTTTTGTGGTTTTTATATGAAACGCCATCTGATGTGGAAGCAAAGACTTTAGGGACACTCCCCAAAATTTCAAAAATTAGAGTGTCATGTAGATTCTATACTATATTCAATCATGGTTATGTATATTTTCAGCATTATGAAAATAAGACACTAAGAAGTTTTTCATACTATTAATATCATAAAAAATATTAAAATATCCTACTTATCTACAACATTTTACAGCTAGTGTTAATCCCAAGTCAACTTTTATGACTGCAAGTAAGGATTGCAGTGAAAAATGTTGAAATCTCTTAAATAGATTCAATGAACCATGCCACAATAATAACTCCTAGTTAACCTTTTCACATTCAATGAATAAGATGTGAAATGATTACATCTGATTATTAAAAACATAATTAAAGAATTCAAAGGACTCATTAAATGCAATAAAGAAAAATTAGGCTAATGTCCTAAATGAATTCAACATTTAAGTTCTTTTCCAAGGAATGATCCATTTTCAAAGATTAATTTTCTTCATAATGTAAATATATGAGGAATGTAGAATATGTGTTTGCCTCAGCACATTGATGACATTTTTCTAAAAATATTAATGGTAAAAAGGCTGAATGGTCTGTTACAAGAGTTTCAGTATATACTTTGATTTTCTCATTAGTAATTGAAAAAAATCAAGTATGTGGAAATAATGTAAAGCTTGAAGGACAAGGCGTATCATCAAAAATAAGCAACAGCTTAAATGTCTGCATAATATTTTGTGGGATTTTTGTAATAACTCTGTGCTAACATTAAAAAAATAATTTTTCACCAGCTAATGATATAACTAGTGAATATAGAATAAATAGTGGTATAGCTAGGGAATACAATATATCTTAAACATATTTTAGTGACCAAATAAATTTACATATATATGAATGTTTAGAGAGATGTCTAAAAGAAACATGTCAGTGTGTTCACTGATACATAATTTATAACGCGACACAAGAAGCATTCACAAAAGGAAAACACAAATGTTTAACGATAGAATAACAGATAAGTACACTAAGTAACAGACATATAATAGATTATTAATTAGCTATTAAAATAGTGTTTTAGAGCAGTGATTCTCAAATGTTTTCTTCTTCACTTAAAATTCTATAGGGAAAGGAAGTGACAAGATAAATTCTGTAAAGTCTCCTCGTATGATATCTTTTCTTTTTTGTTGTAGTAAAAAAGCACGTAACATAAAATGTATCATCTTAACTATTTTTAAATGTACAGTTCAGTAGTGTTAAGTATATTTATATTATTGTGAAACAGATCTACACAACTTTTTCATCTCACAGATCTGAAACTCTGTGCCTGTTAAACAACTCTCCTTTCTCCCTCCCTCCAGCCTCTGGTAACCACCATTCTACTTTCTGTTTCTATGAATTTGACTACTTAGATACTTCATGTAAATGAAATCATACCTAATTCGTCCCCTTGTTATTGTCATTTTAACACGTTGTCTGCAGTTTCATCCATGTTGTAATATGTGACCAGGCATCCTTCCTTTCCTTCCTTTTTAAGGCCGAATATTATTCCATTGTATGTATGCACCACATTTTGTTTATCCAATCATCTTTCAGTGGACATTGGGATTGGTTCCACCTCTTGGGTATTGTGAATAGTGCTGCTGTGAACATGGGTGTGCAAATATCTCTTTGAAACCCTTCTTTTAGTTCTTTGGGATATATACACAGAAGTGGGATTGCTGTATTATATGGTTGCTCTATTTTCAATTTTTTCAGAAGCAGCATACTGTTTTCTATAGCAGTCTCACCATTTTACAAATCCAGGCAACAATGCACAAGGGTTCTAATTTCTCTACACACTTGTCAACACTTGCTGTTTTCCGTTTGTTTATTTGATAATGGCTATACTAATGTTACCCAATTTCCCATATTATTAATATCTTATATTAGTGTGGAACATTTTTCAAAATTAATGAAACAATTTTGATACATTATTACTAACTAAAGTGCACATTTTATTCACATTTCTTTAGTTGTTACCCAATGCTTTTTACTGTTCTGTGCCCCTTCAGGGATATTCTATTTAGTTATTATGGGTAATTAAACTCCTCTTGTCTGTGACAGTTTCTCAGACTTTCCTTGTTTTTGATGACCTTGACAGTTTTTTTTTTTTTTAGATTGGCCCTAACATCTGTTGCCAATCTTTCTTTCTTCTTCTTCTCCCCAAAGCCCCCCAGTATGTAGTTGTATATTCTAGTTGTAAGTGCTTCTAATTCTGCTATGTGGGACACTGCCTCAGTGTGGCTTGACAAAACTCTGGGCTGCCGAAGCAGAGTACATGAACTCAACCTCTCAGCCATGGGACCGGCTCTGACCTTGAAGGTTTTGAGGAGTACTCCTTAGGTATTTTTTGTAGCGTGTCCCTCAATTGATATTTTTCTGGTGTTTTTCTTATAATTGGACTGAGGGGCAGAATTTTTGAGAGGGATACCACAGAGATTAAGTACCACATCTCAAAATATCAAGGGTATATATTATCAAGATGAATTATCACTCTTGATGTTAACCTGATCACGTGATCTTGATCTCCTGTTGAGGTAGTATTTGCCAGATTTTTCCAAGGTTGAGTTAGTTCCTGTCCTCCTCCCCATGCCCACACCCCCACTGCCCTTACCCTCTGTATGCTTTGGAAGGAGCCCTTATATATTTAGATTTAGAGGACTTATGTACACTTAAGGAAGTCCTTAGGTCTACATTTAAAGAATGGGGAGTTATGTTCCACCTCCTTGAAGGTAGCTTTCCTACATATATTATTTGAAATTCTTATGCATGCAGATTTGTCTCGCCTTATTTATTTACTTACTTGTTCATTTACTTATTTATTCAATCATTTATATCATTTTGGATTCATGGATATTCATTTTACATATTGGGTTATAATCTAATACTACTTAATTAGTTTTATTGCTTAAATTGTTCCAGGCTTGGTCATCAGAAGCTTATTCAGTTGGTTCCTGTGTCCCTTTGACATATCCCCATCAATGTATGTGTGTGTGTATGTGTTTGATAACTTCCTTACTTTCTGGCACTACAAGATGCTTCAGGCTCATCTTTCACTATTTCTTGCCTACACCCTAGGATCACCCATTTTCCAAGGAGCTCTGGTTCTTTTATTGCAGAATGGAATTAGAAATCACAATCTGAGGTGCTAGATTTGTTCATTACTACTGGAGTGT
This sequence comes from Equus przewalskii, assembly GCF_037783145.1. Taxonomy (NCBI): domain Eukaryota; kingdom Metazoa; phylum Chordata; class Mammalia; order Perissodactyla; family Equidae; genus Equus; species Equus przewalskii. The sequence goes on along the minus strand of NC_091832.1, from coordinate 102,681,045 downwards.
CATCGCTTTTAGGCTCAGCTGACAGATCAAGGAAATATATGTATATAAACTAATCCATACACATATACAAATTTATAAATATTTCTGTATGTGATCATTTGTAGCATTATTAAGCTAAATTTAAGTGCATGTTGATGTCTCTACCTCTAATCCATAACCACAAGGGGTATTCTAGCCTTCTCCCTTGCTTATCTATAACCTCCCACTTCAACAGTAAGAAACCTAACTCCCACCCTCCTCTATCCATTTACTTTTGATTCCATTATACATGTATAGTGATTTCAGCATTGTTAGCCTGTACACCAATGGGAATAATTTTATCAACAAGAGTATAGTTCATTTTTATGTATAGTTCACTTTTAATTTAATGTTACAAATTCCACTCATTCCAAAGTTACTTAAGATAGCAATATGTTCTCTCACTCTCTTTAGTGAAGTCATTTCATACATTTTTATTAGTCAGATAACTTTGTCATATCTGCATTTTATCCTAGGATTTCCCAATCTCCCAGAGATTTTTAAAATTTATACATTAAGGTTCATTCCTTCTGCTTTAAAACTCTATGGGTTTTGACAAATGCATAGTGACATAGATAGGCCATTGCAGTATCAAACAGAATAGGTTCCCCACCCTTAAATATCTCACATGCTTCACCTATTCAACTCCCACTGTCCCCAACCGCTGGCAAACGCTACTCTATTACCATCTGCACAGTTGTGCCTTTTTCAGAACGTCATATAAATAAAAGCATATAGCATGTAGTCTTTCAGACTTTCTTCTTTCATTTAGGAATATGCATTAAGATACTTCCATGTCTTTGCAAGAATTGGTAACTCACTGCTTTTTTTCAGATGAATACTATTCCTTTGCATAGATGAACCAGTTTGTTTATCCATTCACCTATCGAAGGACGTCGTGTTTGCTTCAAGTTTTTGGTGATTATGAATAAAGCTGCTATAAATATTTGCATCTAGGTTTTTGTGTGGACATGAGTTTTCAAATTATTTGTGTAAGTACCTAGTTGTTTGTGTCACAGGGCCAAAATTAAGGTCCAGTAATACATATTGCCTTGACATCTGGTGAAACCTGGGAGAGTCTCAAACAGAGAAAACACAAATCCCCTTCCCCAGCATGTTCCCACCGATAAGGTCCCGTCAAATAACCAGCTCTATCATGGCGACCAGGCACAGTTCCTGCTTATCCCTGATTAGCAGGGTTTAGTTCCCTGCCAGCCTGCAGAATAATTCAAACCAGCCAATCACATCTTCCCATGGGAACAAGAGGTCACCTCAATCTCTTGAGACTACAAGGCCTGCCACCCATAGTCTCTGCTTATTCATTCTGTTTCAGAGTATAACCCCTGTATTAGTTTGCTGGGGCTACCATAACAAAATACCACAGACTGTGTGGCTTAAACAACAAATATTTATTTTCTCACAGTTCTCGAGGCTAGAAGTCCCAGATCAAGTGTCACCAGGTTTGGTTTCTTCTGAGGCCTCTCTCTTTGGCTTGCAGATGGCCGCCCTCTCACTGTGTCCTCACTTGGTCTTTTGCTGTGCATGTGCATCCCTGTTGTCTCTTTGTGTGTTCAAATTTTCTCTTTTTATAGGGACACCATTAAGATTGGGATAGGGCCACCCTAACAGCCTCATTTTAACTTAATCACCTCTTTAAAGATTCTATCTCCAAATCCAGTCACATTCTGAGGTACTATGGGTTAGCGCTTCAATAAACGAATTTTGGGAGAATACAGTTCAGTCTATAACACCCCCCACGTGGTCCTGCATGGCACAGTGGCCACCTCTCTAGGCAGAGAGTATATATGTTGAATAAACTGTTGCCAGTCTCATCTATCTAAAGTTGGGCATCATGTACTCAGCCATTCCTATAACCCTGGAGCAGAAATCCCTCCCACACCCCGGGGTGAGTAGGAGGGGGTTAAAACAGAGTGTTATTGCTGTCTCACATGGTAAGACTATGTTTATGTTTGAAAGAAACTGCCAAAGTGACTGTACCATTTTATATTCCTACCATTAATGAACGTTGTTTCATATCCTCACCAGTAATTGGTCTTGTCAGTTTTTGGAATTTTAGCCATCCTAAGGGATGTGTAGTGATATCTCATTGTTTTAATTTGCATTTTCTAATGACAAATGATGTTGAACACATTTTCGTATGCATATTTGCCATTGCATATCTTCTTTGATGAGAAATTCATTCAGATCTTTTGTCCAATTTTTAATTGGTCTGTTTGTTTTCTCTTTTTTTTGCTTGAAGAAGATTCACCCTGTCCTAACATCTATGCCAATCTTCCTCTATTTTGTATGTGGTTCCCCGCCAGAGCATGGCTACTGCTGAGTGGTGTAGATCCACACCCAGTAACTGAACCTGGGCCACTGAACCTGAGCACACCAAGCTCAATTGCTAAGCCATGGGGCCGGCCCCTGTGTGTTTTCTTGCTGTTAAGTTTTAAGATTTCTTTGTATATTTTGCATAAAAGTGCTTTATCAGATGTTTTGCAAATATTTTCTCCCAGTCTAAGGCTTATTTTTTCATTCTCTTAACATAGTATTTCACAGAGCAGAAGTTATTAATTTTAATAAAGTCCAATTTATCAATTTTTTCTCTCATGGGTTGTGCTTTATTTATATTTTAAAAGGCATCATGAAACCCAAGGTCACCTAGATTTTCTCCGATGTTATCTTTTAGAAGTTTTATAGTTTTGGATTTTACATTTAGGTGTGGGGGTTACTTTCAATTAATTTCTATGTCAAGTGTAAGGTATGTATCTAGGTTCATTGTTTTAATTTTGCATATGGATGTCCAATTTTTCTAGCATCATTTGTTGAACCATCAAGTTAAAACTTTTTATCCAATTAAATTATTCTTCAAAAGTGAAAGAGAAATAAAGACTTTTTAAAAATAAACGAAAACTGAATGAATTTGCTGTCAGTAAAATGGCCTTGAAGGAAATGTCAAGTGATCTACATAAGAAAAGAAGAGCACCAGAGAAGGAATAAATAGAGGCAAAATGAACTCTTTATTTTTCTTATTCCTATCTGATCTAATAGATAACTAGTCAAATGATGGCAGCAACCATGTTAGGTGATTATAGTATTTGGATGAGTAAAATGAAGGCCAGTAATATTATAAAGGATGGGAGAAAGGAAATGGGAATGCTTAGCTACAAGTTACATGCACGACTGTGAAGCTGCACAGTATTATTTGAAGATGCACTTGAATTAGTTGTAAATGTATATTGCAAACTCTAGGGCAACTACTTTTAAAAATTAAACAAAAAGGTATAATTGATGTACTAAGAGTGAAGGGAAAATAGACTTGTATAACATACTCAATTAAAACCAGAAAAAGCAGAAAAATAGTAAAAAATAATAACCAAGAATTAAAGGACAAATGCAAAGAATGGAAAACAGTTACAAGAATTGTGGGCATTAATCCAACTACATCAATAATCAGTTTAAGTGTTAATGGTCAAAGTACACTAATTAAAAAAGTGTCAGAGTGAGGGGCCAGCCCGGTGGCGCAGTGGTTAAGTTCGCACGTTCCGCTTCTCGGCGGCCCGGGGTTCGCTGGTTCGGATCCCGGGTGCGGACACGGCACTGCTTGGCAGCCATGCTGTGGTAGGCGTCCCACGTATAAACTAGAGGAAGATGGGCACGGATGTTAGCTCAGAGCCAGGCTTCCTCAGCAAAAAGAGGAGGACTGGCAGTAATTAGCTGAGGGCTAATCTTCCTCAAAAAAAAAAAAAAAAGTGTCAGAGTGGATAAAGAAAGAATAAGACCAAATGGTATATGGCTTACAAAAAACCCACTTTACATATAAAGACTCAGATGGATTAAAAGTAAGGGAATGGAAAAAGATAAACTACGCTATCTCTAATCAAAAGAAAGCTGGAGTATCTGTATTAATTACAGACAAAGCAGACTTCAGAATAAGAAAGATTATGAGAGAAAAAAATGGAAATTACAGAATAATAAAGGAGTCAATTTTTCAAGAACCATAATGATGTTAAATGTGTATGCAACTAAAAAGAATGTGTCAAAATACATGAGCCAAATACTGGAAGAATGGCAAAAAGTAGATAAATCTGCTATTATAGTTGAAGACCTTAACACCTCTGTATCAGTTAAGATATAAATGACGTGAACAGCACGACAATCAACTTGCTCTCATTCACATTATAGATTACTTCATCCAACAAGAGCAGAACACACATTCCTCCGAAACTCACATGCGACGTTCACCAAGATAAAACATATGAGTCGTAAAACACACGGCAACAAATCTGAAAGAATAGAAATTAAATGAATTATTTGTTTAGACCAAAATGGAATTAAATTAGAAATCAATAAAAGAAAGATAGCTGCAAAATTCCTAAGTATTTAAAAATTAAATGAAATGCTTTTAAATAACACAAGTGAATGGAGAAGTCTCAAGAGAAATTAAGAAAAATTTTGAAATAAATAAAAATAAAAACATAACTCCAAAATTTGTGAGATAAAGCAAAGCATTGTTTCAATGAAAATTTATAAGAAATATCTAAAATCAACAAGTTGAATTTTCTGTATTAGGAAACTAGAGAATAAAGAGCAATTTAAACAAACAAACCAAAAAAAAAAAAAAGCAAGCAGAAGAAAGCAAATCATAAAAATCAGAGCAAAAATCAATGAAATCCAAAACAGGTTATCAATAGAGAATATCGACAAAAGCTAAAGTTGATTCTTTTAAAAGACTGATTAAATTGATATATCACTAACCAGGCTAACCAAGAAAAAAATTAGAGAAAACACAAATGACAATTGTTTTAGAGAAAATATTGTATATATATACAAATAAAAATCCAGTATAGGTTTTTTTTTTTTTCTCTAGTAGGCTGATATGCAATTTTTGGTGCCTCTGTGTTTTTCAGTGTTTCCAAAATTTTATGAATTTATGAGAATTTCCTCTTCTAATGGGTAAAGTCTTTTATAAGTCTATCCATCTTTACATAAAAACCTTTGAGTGTAACAAGATCGTCTGCACAACTTAAGCTTTAAAAGAAATGATTATATTTATTAATATTTTATGTAGATTCAGAAATTCAGCTAGGTGTGGAAAAAAAATATAGCTGGAGTGCCAGACATGGAAAAAGAGAAAGCAATTCAAAGCAAAGAAACAACCCGTGCAAGGACAAGAGTGTATGGCTATCCACGGCATGCTTAGGGAAAATTCTAATTCCATGATGTTTACAGAGAAAAATGAGAGAAGGTGAAATTGCAAAGTTTATTCTAAGGCATGCTTTAAATAAGCTTGTTTGCTGTTCAAAAAAGCTTAGAATTTAATCCGAGTTATTGTGATATTGAAGTGGGGGAGGGGATCCTATAACAGGAGAATGATATGGCATGACTTGTGGGAGAACATTAGAAAGAACAATACATGATCCCGGTGAATTTTAAATGGAGTCTAAACTGAAGTAGCAACAGTGGAAGTAAATGGCAGAGAAGTTCTGGGGCAAGGAGGCACTGCCTAAATTATGGAGACGTGGAAGCAGTCACAGGGAGTCATTATAATCTTCAGTTGTGGTAGGGGTAGCAATAATGTTATTAACCACACTGAAGGATATGTAAGAAGGAGTTGTGAAGTTGTGAAATAATAATTGCATTCACAAGTTCTATTTTGACTCTGTGGAGTTTGATGGAGTTAAATAAGATGTATTTGCTTATAAAGGTTCACTGAACTCAGGAGAACAGTAGGAAGCAGTATAGGGAAGTTGTTATGAGCTCAGATTCTGGAGCAACATATCTATATTTGAATTCCAACCCCACCTCTAACAAACTGTGTGAAGTTCACAGTTTCCCCCTCTGAAAAATGGAGATAATAAGAACACCTAATGTATATGTATTTTGTAAGATTCAAATGAGATAATACAGGTACCACACAGCATGGTGGTTTATATGCCTGGCACATGGCAAGTATTCAGTAAATGTGAGATATTACATACATAGTTGAGGATGTCGTTGAATTCTACAGGGGATTACTGGAGTAATGGGAATAATAAAATCAACTAGGAAGCATTTACGAAGATTCCAAGAATTGCTTAAAGAATTAAGGAGAAACAAATAATAAGCAAATGGATAAAGGAAGAAAAATGGGCAGAAGCTAATGAGAAAGAGTATACATGATGATAGAGAAGAGCAAGGAGAGTTTTGAGTGTTGTTAACATCAAAGGAAAGAGAGCAGATTTTCAAGAACGAAGGTACTACTGCCAATTTTGTGTAATTCAAAAGGAGAAATAGTCTAAGAAGCATGAACATTGAAAAGTTCTTCACAGTTAGAAGGTAGATGTTTTTAGAACTCATGAGAGCAGTTTGCTTTGAGGTGGATGAAATAGATTTCAGTGGGTTGGAGATTAACGTACACGTATAGCAGTAGACACAGTGATTGCAGGCTACTTGAAAAGGGGACTGGTGCTTAAAGTAAATGAAATAGGTTTGTGCTACAGTGAAAAATCTTCTAGAAAAAAGATTGAAGTGTTTGCTTAGAGAAGTAATGTGAAAAGCTTATGAAAAGTTTAAAGTTTTAATGTTGAAATGCCTTTATTTATAATACCAAAGAGAAGCTAAAATGTTTAGAAATACCAAGGGATTTGCCAAATCTGTTTGGGGAGAACTTCATATAGACAAAAAGGAAGATGTGTACAAATGAGTAGGTAAGCTGTTTTGTTATATAATTTTATTTAACTTCTATATATTTCTAGTCAATAAATTTAATATAATGCCCCCAAAATTGCCAGTTGGATTTTAAACTAGAAAATAAATAAATAAATAAGTAAAACACTCTAACAAATTTCTGAAAGAAAAAACAAAGACTAATGAATAAAAGACACAGCAGCCCAGGAACAGAGAAAGTCCTAAATGAAAAGGGGGTGACAATCCAGAGAGAGATCTGTATCAGCCAGGATTCAATTAGGAGAGAGAAACTTGAAAACGGAAAATTTACACAAGAAGTGTCAACTAGTAAAAGGTGGTTAATGACTAAAAGGGGTAAAAGAGGATGGTAAGTGGTACAGATATAGCAAGTACAAAACCAAACCAAAACCAAACCAACAAAAACAAACTCTACTACCTTTATGGCTGAGGGAAAGTGAACAAGGAAGGAAGAAAGAACTTAGAAGAGATCCTGTACTCCCAATCCCAAGGATGACCAACAGCAAAGAAATTTGCCAGAGTGAAAGGATAAAGCTAGTATAAAGACACAGACTTCCAGGCAGTTGAGAAACTTGCCAATGGGTGGCAGGCAGGCTGGGTTCAGTTGACACAGTTTACCACTTGACCAGAATTCATCAGAGGATGTGGGTAGGCCAGCACTGATCTTAGGAAATTATGTACTGAATGGCTGAGAAACTTATTGTAAGGTGCATATGGGCCAGAGCTGATCCATAGAAATGCCCTGCTGGGTGGGTGAGAAAACTGCAGGAAAATGCAAACCATAACTGCCTACTGTGGTTTCATGCTCCTAATCCACTCATGCCTGCACCAAAACACAGCATACCAGAATCGAGACAAGAAGTCTCTTCCTTTTGCCATGATCACGATCACGCAGTGTCTCTTCAGGCCCTCTGTTGACAGAGCCTAACGTGCAGCCAACTGATAACAGAGAAATCCTTACAGAGTCCAGCCCTTGTTTCACAACCTCCACAAAGATGAATGGATTTAAAGCTGAAATGTAATAATAATCGGCAAAAGATCCAAATACATATGGGAGTTTAGTATATAATAAATGATCAAAGAAATTAGAAGAAATTATTGGAGCTTTCTTTATATAAAATCAAAGAGTAGAAGTATGTTCTAAGAATTATTTTTAAAAAAATACATCAGAAAATTAAAAGAAAACTTTGACACATATAGTGAAATATTATACATGGCAAAATAACCACAAGTAGGATTTGGCCGTGTGGCTGAGTGGTTAAGTTTTCACGCCCACTTGGTGGCCTGTCTTCACTGGTTTGCCCCCTCGGCATGGACCTAACACCCCTCATCAGGTCATGCTGAGGCAGCATCCCACGTAGAAGAACTAGAAGGACCTACAACTAGGATATACAACTATGTACTGGGGGACTTTGGGGAGGGGGAAAAATAAAGAGGAAGATTGGCAACAGATGTTAGCTCAGGGCCAATCTTCCTCAAAGAAATAAAAGTAACCATTAAAAAAAAAACCACTATCAACTCATGTCACAGACAAATAGCCAATTACCTTAACAGATGAAGAATTTCTACATGTCAACTTTATAAAAAGTACCAACATGATAGAAAAACAAAACAAAATATGGTCAGACACTGCAGAAAATGGTAAATACAAATATCTCTTAAACATATGAAATGATCTTCAATCTCACTCAAAATAAGAGAAAGGAAAATATCAGCTATAATGAAATATTTTCACCTATCAGAAGAGCAAAGAGCCAAAAGTTTGGTAGTATGCTACATTGGCAAAGAAATAAGGAAACTGGTATGCTCAACTTGGCTGGTGTGCAATTGGGCAATATCTAAATGTGTGTACATATCTATTGTTTTCAGTCCTAGGAATCTATCCTAGAGTTATCCTTACACACGTGAAAAATGAAGTATTTACATGGATATAGATTTTAGCTTTTTTTTTTTTTTACCGTAAAAAGATTGGTAACAACCTAAATACCCATCAGCAGTTGACTAGTTAAAAAATACGTTACATCTAAACAATGGAACACTGTGCATCTCAAAAGAGAAATGAAGATGCCCATTACTCATGACATGGAACTAATTAAACAATGCATATTTTAGGATTAAGAAAAATAAATTCAGAACAGTATGTGTAGTTTAAAAAGAGGAAAATAATAAATACTTGTATCCATTACACTGTAGGGTATGTATAGTTCTGAAGGATACATGAAGAAAATGCTCACTTGTCTCTGGAGAGGAGAGACAGGTGGCTAGTGGAATGAGAGGGTACACTTGACAATACACTATGCTGTAACTTTTGAATATTGTACATGTAAATATATCAATAAAAATACAACAAACCAAAATATTTAAGTTGATCAATCACTTTAAAAGTTTTGGAATATAGTTTTCAATAAGGCATAATCCTCACCCTGGAGTTGCTCCCAATTTGTAGATATTTCAGACACAAAAAATAATGACATATAACAATTGCTACAATAAAGTTATATATAAAATACTGTGGGAGACACTGCTGTCTATCTTTGCATCAAGGATCCAATGAAGGATTCTTAAGAAATAGTCAATTTTGCTGGAGCTCATCCTCCTAGAATGACTTTTGCCTTGTTATTTTCCTACCCAAATCCTGCTTAGTCCCACTTTAATAGTCATTTTCTGGCAAGTCCAGCCTATATTGAACTTCTCCTATCTTTGGGATTCTATCATGTTTACTGTTTATATCACCAATATGAGTATTTGCTCCTCATTGACTAACTGTTTCATGGTCTATAGCCAACAAATCTGGTGAATTTTAAGTTCCCTCAAAGTCAGGAATAGTAAATATAGATATCTTGAGAAGGCCTGTCAATGCTTACTAGATACTTTTTGGGAAAAAAAAATAAGTAAAATACCACCTTTTTCATATCCTTTGAGGGATATTTGGTGGTAGATTGAGAAAAACCTCTGCTAAAATTCATACATATAGAAAAATTATATTCACATCAGGCATTCACAAGAAACGATATTAATGAGAAAAATACCTGTGGTGAACTATTCACCGGTTAATGTCCTCCTGGGTTTAATATGCCACAATTTGAAAGGAGTTCAGTTCTGCAAACTGGTAGGGTGATGTATTAGGGGCAAAAATCCATTTCAGCTGTCATTGGCTACAAAGTCCGCAGAGCAGCTCAAACCATCAAGGTTTTTCTTAAGCTTTTCTATTATTGAAAAATATCAGGTTATGTCTACAGGAAAAATATTTTTGGAAAACTAAAGTAATCCTAAAAGTAATATATCCATGCTGATTTACAAACTGTCAATCCCTCTCTCCACCAAATATATCAAAATTTCACACAAACATAATTAGGGAAGGAAAAGGGAATACATTATTTATTACCTATATAGTTGGTATTAATAAATTTCACCAGATTATTTGCCCATACATTGGCAAATGTATTCCAAATATTTAGGTCTTACCTATATGTTATATATATATATATATATATATATATATATATATATATATATATGCTATATTTCTAAATTTATTAGCACCAACTGTAAAGCAAAAAGCTCATGGTTACCTGTCATAAGTCACATGGGATTCTTATAACTTAGGCCCTTCCTTGGAAAGGTATTCTCAAAAGACTAATTGAGAAGAAAGGAATTTCCGTAAATTGAGGACTGATTGAATAAACCTAGCACTGTTTCCATGGATTAACCACAAGAAGCCCATGTCTCCCAGGTCTTCCTTCATGATATTCTGTATATCCCCCTGTTTTGGACCCCAACTCTCAGGCTTCTCCTATTCCTAAGCCCTTCCACAGGCTCTTTAGGAACTCACCACTCTTCACCAGCAATATCTCCCAGATCCTTGATCTTTTGGCTGCATGATCTCTTCTTCTACTTGCTCTAACCAAAACCCGGAGCTCCCTAAAGGCACTACAGCGTCCCCTGTAGCTTGAGGAGTTTCTGGCTTCCACCCCACACTCCTTCCTTTTCATTGCTGTTTTCAGACTATTCTCTTTTGATTCTTCCTAAAACCCTTTAGCCCTGGCTCTCTTCTCATCAAACAACTCTTCATCAACACTCCTTGCAGCAGTCACCAACTGACCTGCTCATCTCTCCCTTTAATTTCTTAAATAATTCAGCTCCTGACTCAAAATAACTCTCTCCAAATTATTCTGATTACTGATTATTTCAAAATCCTAAGCCAAATTCTCCCCAACGCCATTCCCTTTTAGTTGTCAACTTCAAATCTTCCAATGATATCAATTTCCAGACTCCCTCAGCTATTCACTCAAAGTCATACTATAGACCTTATCATTACCAGTCAGTGGATCCGCTTCATAATCACCATCTCCATCATCCCGCTCTCAGGTCACCATCTCTTGCCTGTCCAGCTCAGTTCCTTTAATACGCACCCTTCCATTACACAGGGACTACTGAATTTCTCACTTATTTCATATGTATGCTTCTCTCTTGAATGACATTAAATTCCATGGTTAATTCAGTTATATCTTATCTATACCCTTAACTAGCCCTTTCTCAGTTCAAATATTCTTATAGCAAAATAAAAGTCTGACTTAAATTCAAAATACCATCTACTTTGTGCATTCACCCATGTAGCTTAGCATTTTTGAAGAGAAATAAAATTAATTCTGATTTGCCCCACTTTGAGGTCATAGTTACTAAATTCAGGCTGAGACTTCAATGGTGCCTAGCATTCATTCTGATTTTCCTGATCAAACCACATGCTCAGTCTTTGACTGTCTCTGACCTTCTCTCTCATCAAACCTTTAACATTTCCTCTTTCATCCTCTATCTCAGCAGATCACCTTGCTTTACATTTCAATGATTAATACAAACAAGCCAAGATAAAGTTCCAAGTCCCCCTCTCACATCCACACACCTGTGAGCATCTGCATCCAAATATTAGGACTCCACTCCTGTTGCTCATCCCTCCACTCCTCGAGCTTATTGTTGCAGAAATTTTCTTCTCTCTCCTGCACATTGAGTAATTTTCCTCTACTGGATCTTTTCCATCAAAAAAAAAAAAAAAGAAGGAGAGAGAAGGACCTACAACTAGAATACACAAATATGTACTGGGGACTTGGGGGAGAAGAAGAAAAAAAGGAGAAGCTTGGCAACAGATGTTAGCCCAGGGCCAATCTTTAAAAAAAAAGTTTGTCTCTATTTTAAGAAAAAGCTTTTAATTCTTCCTTCTCCTCTAGCTACTATCTTTTTCTTTCCTTTCTTTTGCAACAAACCCCTTCAAGTCTACTTGTATTATCTCAAATCTTTGTTATTATATGAACCCCTTCTAATCAGGCTTTCACCCCCGCCATTCCACTGAAAGATAGAAAGTCCTCATTCTATTTAACATTCCAGCAGTAAGTTTTGATACAGGTGATTATTCCTCCCTGAAAAATTTTTTTCCATGTAGGACACACTGCTATTTCATTTGCTACTTCTTCTCAGTCTTCTTTGCTGGATCCTTCTCATCTCCTTGGCCTTTGGACATTGGAACGTCTCAGTGTTTTGTTCTTTCACCTCTTCACTCTTCTGTCTGGACTCCCCCTCTTGATCTTATTTATCATCAAGGCTTTAAACTCCTGTTATAGGTGACAAGAATAAAATGTATATCCCTAGCTTAGATCACTCCGCTAAACTCTGATTCTTACATTCATCTCCACTTGGATGTATAATATGTCAAAATTAAGATGTCATAAAATCAGCTCCTGAACTTTCCTTGCTACACTGGCTTCTCCTAAGACTTCTCTGTTTCGGTTAATATCAATATCATTCTTCCAATACTAGTGATAAGAAAGTAAATTAACAAAAATAGAAAACAAATATGTCATAGGATAGAAAAGTCAAAAGCTGATCCTTTGAAAAGTATAATATATATAAAATATGTATAAAAATGTGAAATATATATGAAAATATCATACATACTCACATAATACATACATAGAAAGCACACACAGTCAACAATAAATACATACAATATCCTTGAAAGAAAAAGAGGTTATCACAAAAGATCAAGAAGGCATTAAACTCTTAATAAGAATTTATTAACAATAACTTTATTTCAATGAATTTTAAAATTTAGGAAAAGTGGTTATATATTTTTTTGGAAAACCCAACTTGCAGAAATTGATATAAAATGACATGGAAAACTCTGAATAGTATTACAAGTATTAAGTATTACAACTGTAGTACACAACTACAACAAGAAGAAAAACTTCTAGCTCAGAGAGCTGCCGCGGTAAATTCTGTCACACAGGGCTCTCCTGAAACTTTCATCCCTAGTGAAGACATGGTGACAGGAAAGCATCACAGACAAGATGACAAAACAAACCATAGCACCACAGGCTTGTTTGTTTTTTCTTCAGTCTATTTTCATTGATTTTATCTCACATTTTTAGCAGATACGTACCATTTTTTATCATAGTCTAAGTTTCTTTTCATTATTGATATTCTCTGAAGGAAGAAGATATTGTAATTGTATGGTTGAAGTTTTTAACATTTCAAAATATGATGAAAAAGCATGAACTCAGAACTTCATTTCTTTTGTAGAGTTCTTACAAAACAAGACAAATATCTTTCCTTGAATTAATATAAATTACACCCATTGCATGATAAATCTTCCACATTTTAAAATTATTTTGTGAATAGTCATTTCTGTGAACTTTAGTTGGGCAAAGAGTTTTAGGAAATTTGGAAATGGAAAATATGTCAAAGTACAAATGATTATACAGAGAAAATTTGTATACTTCTATTACTATAGGTATGTACATCTCTACATCTTTGACAGCAAAATTTACTATTCACTTTCTTTACTTGTATTTTGCTACAATGATTTAAATGCTGACTGGATAGAAATCAAAAAGAAGTCAAGACTGTTGGTCAAAGGGAAAAAAATTCTTTATACCTCCACGTTATGTTGACCTCATGTTATGATAACCTCAGTGAGAATATGTGGTCAAAAATGTGAAGTGCTGTTGATACGACTAGGAGTCAGAAGTAATCTATGTGTTAGTGTGACCTATAATATTTCTCTTCCACCTTCAGAACTGAAACGTGATCAGATCTGGCTTAGTCCATTGTCAAAATCCAGATGTTCACAGAGTTAGTTTGCTATCACCCTCTTAATCACCTTTCATTAGAGAAATAAGTCAGAGGTTGGTCACTTAAGGTGATTGCTGTCACCAAGGGTTAGTTTCTCATGTAAGACACTGGGTGTTTTTGAATAGTTGAAAGCTTGTCCTCTCTTTATATGGTATTAAAATTCTATGCAATGTCATTTATTCAAAGTTCTGACATTTGAGACAGCTTATACCACTCTATTGGATTATATTTCATTTTTGAATCAGCTGTAGAAAATATATTATTTATATTCATTTTACAAGATAAAACTGCAAGGGCCAAAAATTCATACCCATCTGTTATGAACTACCCGCTATTCCTGGAGAATGGCTGAGAGTAAGTTTATACTCTGATCTGGTCAAATAGGACATCAAAGGGTCAAGTGAAGTGTGAGTCTGTGTGTGTGTTTAAAAGGGAATATTTTTGTTTATGCTTTTGATTTTTTAATTCACTTCAAGTAGACAAAAAATATTTAAATGGATACATCACTATGCAAAATTTTGGACTTTGTCCTATACGTATATTTAAACTATTGTTTATAATATAAACATGTGAAATGAAACTATATTGTTAGCCTTATACTTCTTAGAAGATAAAGGGTTAAAAAAAATAGGTGGAGGTTATGAGAAGACCAGAAACTACTACATTGGGAAAGCAAATTTTTATACTCATTGATTGTTAAATTAGAAAGCAATACAAAATAAGGAAGCATTGAACTATGTGACAGAAGAAAAGAATGAGATACGTCAATTGAGGGCTGGAACTATTGAGGGAGGATTTCTGTAGAAGCTGAGACTGAATAAAAAAAGATGAAAAACAATGGGTTGGTAAAACAGGAATTTAGAAATGATAGGGACTGAAGGATCATAGAAGTTAGTTTAAAGATTAATGGAATAAGATAAAAGTGTCCATATTGAGGAATAAATGATTTTATTTGACAATAAATTTCACTACCATATGTTCTTGAACAAGAGTCTATGGGATAAATGTGGTCATTTGTGACTAATATATTTTAGGGATCTAATGCAGTGTAGATTCCCAAGGGTAAGAAGGCCATTTAGGAGTTTAGGCTTGAGATTGTACAATCCTAACAACTAGAACATTTATTCCTTTTAGGATCAACTTGTCTTTGGGAAAATATCTTGAAATCCTTTGTGAGTTGTGTGAGTGAGTTTGGGACATGGGCTCTGAGAAACCATGGCAACAAAAGATACTTGCTACAAAGCTGGAGCCCAGTCTGGGAAAAAGGCAAAGACACTTTAGGACCAAAAGTATCTAACATAGATTCTTCAGTTCCTCATATTGCTATGTTGCAAAATATTTTATTTCTGCAAATTTTAGCAAAGCATGAAATGAAAGTATATGAAAATGTATGGGGGTGCAGAGTATTTTGTAGGGTTCATTTATTATCATACAAGTAATACATGGGCATGATGGCTAGATAATGCCTCAATTTAAACAATTAAGCCAAAGCACCATAAATAAAATGAGAAGACATTTTGCAGACTGCTGGAAAATATTGGCTTTATGTATAGAAGAAAAAACAAATACCTATACAATAAGAAATATTTCTACAAATTGATATTAAAAGGCAAATATTTATAACAACAATGAGGAAAATGATATAAACAGGTCGTTCATAGAAAAAAAGGTAAAATTGGTCAATAAACATGTGAAATGATATTTAGCTTCTCTAGAAATATAATTTCTTTTATTGAACAGACAAAAAATTCTTATATTTATCATTGGAAAAAATTAGATGAAGGGGACATTTTGTACAGAATTGGCAGGAGGATGAATTAGTATAGCCTTTCTAACGGCAATGTTATGGTTTTGATTTTGACTAAATATCAAAAAAAATCCTGTTGATTTCAAAATACTAAATGAAAGAGGGACATTATTATCAATTCTACAGAAATAAAAAAGGATTATACAAGAGGACTATGAACAAGTGTACATCAATGAATTAGATAATCTACATGAAACAAATTCCTAGAAACACAAAACCTACCAAGGCTGAATCATGAGGAAATAGAAAATCTGAACAGAGCTGTAACTAGTAAAGAGATTGAATCAGTAATCAAAAATCTTCCAAAAAGAAAAGCCCTGGTCCAGATGACTTCACTAATAAATTCTACCAAACATTTAAAGGACTAACACCAATGCTTCTCAAACTCTTCCAAAACAATGACAAGGAGGGAACACTTTCTAATTTATTCTATGAGGCCAGAATTATCCTGATACCAAAGCCAGACAAAGACATTACAAGAGAAGAAAACTATACACCAACGTGCCATATGAACATTAACGTAAACATTTCAACAATATACTAGCAAACCAAATTAAGCAGCATATTAAAAGGATTATACACAATATACAAGGATACAAGGATGATTCAACATATGAAAATCAAACAATTTAATTTACTATCTCAACACAATCGAGGAAAATGACCACATGATCATTTCAATTGGTAAAGAAAAAGCATTTGACAAAATTCAAAGCCTTTCATGAAAAAACACTTAACAAACTTTTATTAGAAGGAAACTACCTCAACATAAAAAAGCTATATGTGAAAACCCCACAGTGAACATCGTACTCAATGGCGAAAGACTGCAAGACTTTCTTTTAAAATTGGGAACAAAGCGAGGATGCCTGCTTTCACCACTTCTATTCAACAATGTACTGAAAATTATAGCCAGAGCAATTAAGCAAGAGAAAGAAATAAAAGGCATAGAAAATGGAAAGGAAAAAGTACAATTATATCTCTTTGCAGATTATATGATCTCATATGTAGAAACTCCTAAAGATTCCACACAAAAAATAGTTAAATCTAATAAGCGAATTCAGTAAAGTGCAGGATACAAAGTCAACACACAAAAATTATCTGCCTTTCTGTATACTGACAATGAACAATCCCAAAAGGAAATTAAGAACATAATTTCATTTACAATAGCATCAAAAAGAATAAAATACTTAAGAATTAATCAATGAGGTGAAAGATCTGCAAAATAAAAACTAGAAAACATTGCTGAAAGAAAATTTAAAAGACATAAATAAATGAAAAGACTTCCCATGTCTATGGAAGGGAAGATTTAATATTGTTAAGATGTCAATATTACCCAAGTGAAGTACAGATTAAATCCAATCTCTATCAAAATCCTCCTATGTTTTGCAGAAGTAGAAAAATCTATGCTAAAATTTATATGGAAACTCAAGGGAGGCCAAATAGCCAAAATAATCCTGAAAAAGAATAAAGCTAGAGGATTTACATTCCTGACTTCAAAACTTAGTACAAACCTATAGAAATCAAAAGAGGGTGGTACTGGCATAAAGACAGACATATAGACCGATAAATTAGAGTAGAGAGCCCAGAAATAAACCTTCATGTATATGGTCAAATTACTTTTGACAAGGGGGCCAAGACCATTCAATTGATAAAGGACAGTCTTTTCAACAAATGGTGTTGGGAAGACTGGATATCCGTAAACAAAAGAATGGAGTTGGACTCTTACCTATCACCATATACCAAATTAATTCAAGATAGATCTGAGACTTAAATGTAGTATCTAAAACTATAAAACTCTTAGAAGAAAACACAGAACAAAACCTTCATTACATTGTATTTGGCAGTGATTTCTTGGATATAACACCAAAGGAATAAAAGAAATAACAAAATAAAAAAAAATAGACAAATTGGACTTGATGAAAATTTTAATAATTTTCACATAAAAAAACAATATCAACAAAATAAAAAGGTAACCCACAGTAAGGGAAAACTATTTGCAAATGATATATCTGATAAGGGATTCATATCCAGAATACAGAGAGAGTTCTTAAAACTCAACAGTAACAACAAACAACTGATTTAAAAAATAGGTAAAGGACTTAGACATTTCTCAGAAGGTATATAAAATGGCCAACAAGCACATGAAAGATATTCAACATGACTAACTATTATGGAAATGCAAATCAAAACTACAGTGAGATTCCACCTCCTTCCCATTAGGATGACTACTATAAAAAAAATAGACAGCAAAACATGTAGGCAAAGATATGGAGAAATTGGAACTCTTTTGGAATTCCTTGTGTAGAATGTAAAATGGTGTAGCCCTTATGGAAAATATTATGTAAGTTCCTCACTAAATTACAAATAGAATTGTCATAAGATCCAGCAATTCCTGTTTTGAGTATATACCCAAAAGAATTGAAAGCCAGGTCTTGAAGATATATTTGTCCACCAATGTTCATAGGTGCATTTTTCACAATAGCTAAAATGTGGAAGGAATCCAAGTGTCCACTGACACATGAATGGATAAGCACAACGTGGTTTGTGCATACAATGGAATATTATTCAGTCTTAAAAAGAAAGGAATTTCTGACATATGCTACAACATGGATGAATCTTGAGGACATTATGCTAAGTGAAATAAGCCAATTCAAAAAAGAGAAATACTGTATGATTCCACTTATATAATGTACTTACAGTAGTCAAAATCATATCAACAGAAAGTAGAATAGTAGTTCCCAGGGACCAGGGGGAGGAGTAGGAGGGAGTTATTGTTTAATGGTTATAGAGATTCAGTTTTGCCAGATGAGAATGAGAAGAGTTCTTGAGGGGGCTGGCCTGGTGGTATAATGGTTAAGGTCACATGCTCTGCTTCGTTGGCCTGGGGTTCACAGGTTTGAATCCTGGGCATGGACCTACACACCACTCATCAAGACAAGCTGTGGCAGCATCCCACATACAAAATAGAGGAAGACTGGCACAGATGTTAGCTAGGGACAATCTTCCTCAAGCAAAAAGAAGTTGTTAGCTCAGGGCCAATCTTCCCCACCAAAAAAAAAGAGAGAGAGAGAAGAGTTCCTGACATGAATAGTGGTGATAGTTGTAAACAGTATGAATGTACTTAATATCATTAAACCATACACTTAAAAAGGATTAAGAAGATAAATTTTATATTTCACCACAAGAAAATAAAACATATTGCAGAACAGAATACAAATACAATGTATTATATCCATAGCTTACTCATCTATTTAACTCTTGATGGCCATTTGGAATGTCTCAGATGGAGGCTATTATAGTCAAATATGCCCTGAATAGTTTTATATAGGCTTTTTGGAGTACACTTCTAAAAATATCTTCAGGGTATATTTTTTGATTTCTTGAGAGAGATTTCTTGATTTGATTGTATTTATAGCCTAAACTTTAATAGATATTACCAAAATTTTCAAAGTGGTGGTACCAGTGTGTGGTTGACAGACTTGATGACTTCTGTCATGATTCCTGTCTCTTCTTTTTCACATCATTGTATAATTTCTTCTCCTTCAGAGTGAGACCTGTGATTCACTTCTGATCAATAGGCTATGCTAAAGGATATGGAATGTTACTCTTATAATTTTACTATCTTATAGAAGATTCCATCTTATTAGTAAACTTGCTATAGAGGCTTTCGCCCCCATTGGCTTTGAAAATATAAGTGGCCATGTTAGGAGGCCCATGTGGCAAAGAACAGAATAGGATGAGGTGATGAGGATGGCCTCAGGTGACAGCCAGCAAGAAGTCAGGACCCACAGTGTTATAGCTGCAAGGAAATGAATTATTTTTGCTAACAATTAGTGAGATTAGAAGTAGAACCTTCCCCAGTCAAGCTTGCAGATGAGAAGCCAGTCCTGGCCAACATCTTGATTGCAGCCTTGCAGAGTACCCAGCTAAGCCATGCCTGAACTTCTGACCCACAGAACTGTGAGATAGAATATGTGTGTTGTTTTAAGGCACTAGGTGTGTGGTTATTTGTTACACAGTAATAGATAACTAAGACACAATGTATACTTCAAGTTGTGTATATGAGTGTCTAATGTTCCATATCCTCTCCAACATTTGGTATAGTTACATTTTTATTTTATTCTTTAATTCTTTTGATTGCTGTGTAGTGATTTTAATGTATCTATTTTAATTTCTCAAATTATTAACTAACTTGAACATTTTTGCATATCTTTATTGATCATTTGAATTTTCCCCTTTCTAAGTGTTTAAGTCTTTGGACCATTTCTGTTGAGCTGTTTGTCTATTTATCATTTAGTCATTGCAGTGCTTTATAATGCTATTATTGCCTTTTGTTAGGTACATGTGATGCAAATATTGCTTCCAAACTGGTGGCTTGTTTTTTCACACTACGATTTTTTTGATGGGGGAAGGTTTAAATTTTAATGAAGATACGTTTATTAACCTTTTTCTTTATCATTAATTCTTTTCTGTTTTGATTAAGAAATTCTTCCTTACTTTGAGGTCAGGAAGATATTCTCTTTAGGTGCATTTTAATCATAAATATTTTAGCTTCTCTTTACTCGTATTTATCAGTATTTGTTAACCATGCCCCAGTGTATTGTTTATGAGATAAAGTCATTATAAAATATTTAAAATGCAATAAAAGAATGTGAAAACTAATGAATGTAATAAATGTGTTTCCTTTTCATGGTAGTACAAGCTACACAACCATTTTTAATCTGGATGTAAGTTTTGCTTTAACCATTGGTGGAAAAGCATTCTTTTGTGTACACATCAGAGAAAGAATTTGTATTATTATCCTATTAACTTTTAATGCAAAAAAACAATAAAATATTTTCTTAATCAAAATTTATGTAGTTGAATTGTAAAACAATTATAAGAGACTATTTTATTCTTAAGGACACATGACATAAGTTTGAAGAATCAGTCAAAATCTTTAAATATGCACAGCTAAATTGAATTTCTCAGAAGTTGCTGTGCATATATGATAAAGTACTACAGCAGAGTATGTGTCAGGAACTGCAAAAGGTCTGAGATTTTATGCTACCTGCAAGCTAACAGGCAAGTAGCCTTCCATACTCTCATGGATGTTGATAAAGACATGAGGCTCCTGGAAAAGAGACAAGGGTTTTTATATTGATGGCAATAGTAGTAGTTAGTGTATGAGTACTTTCTTGTGCCAGTTCTGTGAGCTCATTTCTTCCGAGGTGACATGAAGAAGGCTAAGTAACAACTGTACACAAAGTATGCCACATTACAGAAGAGGAACAATGACCTTAGAGAAGCTAAATTTTGTAAAATGAAATACAAGTATGCCTGTTCCTTTGCTCAGAGGGAGACTCTATTTCTGTTTTCCAAGACTGCACCAACCTCCTTGACAAAATAGTTTAAAACAAAGGCAGTCAGCACCTCTGCCCATAGGAGGTGCAGAAATATGAGAACCATGGAGCATTGTCCCCCAATACTGTATAGAACATAAGATCTCTCACTTGCCAACTCTGTGACCTTGGACAATTTTATTAAGCTCTTTAGGCCTGTGTTTCATCATCTTTAATCTAGTGATCATCATAGCTTCATGGAGTCGTTGAGGGGATTATATTAAGTTCTAAAATCTACATAAAAGCAGAGAAAAAGTGCATGGCACAGTGGAAGCACTAAACAAAGTTTATCTAGTGTTATTACTAGGCCTGGAAAAGTAGCTAATCATTTTGCGTACTGTGAGTTGTTAGAAGTTAGCCTCCAGGGCCTGAATTTGAGAGAAACTCAGTTGCCAATCCAGGCAGTCCTCAAATGCCAAAAATCACCAAAAGAATTGTTACTAAATGAGTAGTTTGAAATGAGCAAGATTGGAAATATTGGAAAATGAGCCATAATCCAGGGCATGAAAAGAAGACACTAGAGTTATAGGAGTCAATCTGCATGATTACACCTGAAAGAATGAAAAGGCTAGAAGAAAGAAAGATGATAAATGGTAGGTATAGACAAACTTAGAAAATACCATACAATAGCAAATCATCAAAAAGCGATGAATGGAATGCTGTATAGTGAAAAATCAAGGAGAGATTTAGGATTTATCTTTCAAAACAAATGTCTCCTCCCACAAAAATGGTTTGACCCATTTTACCTGGGCATCTAGGATTTTTGCCCTTGGATAAATTTCATTACTAAGTATAACTCTCACCTCCTGATGCAGGAGGAAACATCTAGGAGGCCTCACGGCTGAGTAATATGTACTTCTCCAGAGCAAAAGTGGTCTGAGTACCAAAAGTCCCTTGCCTCTAAGATATTCTCAGGAGTAGATAGCTAGTGTCAGATTATTACAATTTAATTTAACAGGTGTAATCTGGTGTTCTTACGGGTGAAGTGCGGTTATATAAAGCATAGGTAAGGAAACGCGAAGTGAACTTGTAAAGCACTTCAATATCTTCCTTGTATAATGATTTAACTTCATGCATCTCTCTAAGTGTTTCAGTATTTTAGCCTTTCCTCAGTAAAATTTCAGGCTTGAACAGAGAATCTACAATTAGTAATCTTATTCTTAAAGATAGATTTTAATTAAAGTCCTAATTATGTTCCAAGAATTGAACTTAGTATTTCATATATGTTAGCTCATAAATTATTCTGTAAAAATAGTTCTATTTTACAGCTTAGGAAACCAAGATCCACAGGCGAGTGAATGAAATAGCCCTAGGTCGCATTAGTAAAGCTAATCTTGACAGATCTTGTCAAGATGGTTGGGTACACAGATTCTGAACTCACGCTCCTCCCACAAACACAATCAGGTTACAACTGTTCTTGGAAAAATTACCCCAGAGAGAGAACTGAAAACTGTATAAAAAGAACCCCCACAACAAGGGACAGTCTTGACTGAGGTAGAAGAGGCAGAAATTCCTTCTGGAAAGAAAAAAGACACCTTCATGAGCCATGGAGCTTCACAGCCAGCCAGACAGGAGCCACACTAAGGTACACAGCCCTTCCTGGAGAACTGGAGACCTCAGCAGGGGTGCATTCCATTGTAAACATCCTTCAGACTCAGAACAATTGAGACAACTGCAATGGGGAATACCCAGAAAAGCTTTGGATGAAAGCTGGAAAAACTCAGCTCTTAAAGGACCCAAGCACAAATTCACCCATCTCAGAATCCTACATAAAATCACAAGAAAGAAAGGTGCACAGTCCTGTGGTGAAAAGAGACTCACCTGGTAGGCTCTGGGTGCATCTCAGTGAAAGGTGAGGCCTCTCCAGAGACAAAGACATTGGTGGTGGCCATTGTTCTTGTTTAGTATAGGTGTGCTGGCACAGACCTGGCAGGCAGCATTGGAGTTCTTCCCCTGGTCTGTTAGCCTAGGGGTCTGCCACACCCACTAGAGTGTAGATTTAATCCAGTTCAGCCAGGGCAGGTAGCCTAGCCTAGGTACCAGCCCCATCCAACAGCAAGCCCTCAGGCTACTTGTTGGCCTACATAGACTGGGTGCCTTGATCCTCTACAGGCAGGTGAGTATGTCCACCTCTGTGGGGCAGGGCCTGCGTGAGGACCAGGTGAATTGTGGGGGCCATTGGTGGAGAGGTGGGGGCCTCTGCAGTGGGGTGACTTGGTATGCTCCAGGGGATTTGGAAGTGTGCATGGGCCAGGATTGTTTTGACAGTGTGTATGGACCTGTGGGGGGTGTTAAGCTATCAGTGACAGAAGACCTGTGTCTCACAAACAGCCACATGGGGGATTGGCCCCACCTTCCAAAGCCTGAAATGATTGGGTCCTTCCATGCCTAGGGCCAGCCCCACTCAGCTGCAGTCCTAAGAGAACTGACAACAGGCTTGCAAGCCTGAGGCCTACAGCAATTGTAAGCTCCTGATCCTAGCAACCAGCTACACTGGGTTTACACTCATTTAACAGGAAAACTGCAACAGGAGTGTGCTATTAGACCTTGTAGCCAGTGGTGCTGGGTCTTCCCCAACCTAATATACAAACAGACAGCCAGGGAGGGAAAACTTAGACTCCCTGGGTACCTTCAGTAAGAGGAACCTTGCTGCAGGAGAAGGACACTAGTAGCCCACACGGGGTCACTCCTGGAACATTTGGGCTGGTGACAAGAGAGAAGCACACTGCTGGGCCTCAAAAGGCACCTCTCACGTAAGGCCACTTCTCCAAGATCAGGAGACATAGCTGACTCACCTAATACATAGATATAAGCACAGGGAAAGAGGCACAATGATGAGAAAAAGGAATATCTTCCAAGAGGGAAACAGGACAAAACACCAGAAAAAGAACTAAATGAAACAGAAATAAGCAATCTATCTGACAATGAGTTCAAACAAAAACTGATAAGGATGCTCACTGATATTGGGATAAGACTGGATGAATACAGTTAGAACATCAACAAAGAATTGGAAAATATAAAAAAGAACCAGAAATTAAGAATACAATGCTGGAAATGAAAAATTCATTAGAGGGACTCAATAGCAGAGTAGATGATACAGAGAAAAGGATCAGCAAGCTGGACAAAAGACTACGGAAATCACCCAAGCTGAAAAGATAAAAGAAAAAAGAATTAAAAAGAATGAGAATAGTCTAAGGGAACTCTGGGACATCAAGTACCCTAACATTCGGATTATTGGTGTCCCAGAAGGAAAAGATGGAGACAAAGGGGCAGAGAATCTATTTGAAGAAATAATAGCCGAAAATTTTCCTAACCTAAGGAAGGAAACGGACATCCAGGTACAGGAAGCACAGAGAGCACCAAACAAGATCCAAACAGCCCACACCAAGACATATTATAATTAAAAGTCCAAAATTAAAGATAAAGAGAGAATCCTAAAAGCTGCAAGAGAAAGTCAACAAGTGACATACAAAGAAAAGCCTATAAGGCTATCAGCAGACTTCTCAGCTAAATCCCTATAGGCTAGAAGAGAGTGGCACAACTTATTTAAAGTGCTGAAAGAAAAAAAAATACAGCCAAGAGTACTCTATCCAACAAGGTTATCACTCAGAATGGAAGGAGAGATAAAGAATTTCCCACACAAGAAAAAATTAAAGGAGTTTATCACCAAGAAACCAGTTCTAAATAGGTAGACTAAGGAAGAAAATATCTGTAGCCACATTTGTATTAATTTTCTTATTCCTATTTGTGGTCTTCTCTCTCCCACTTAAATAAGTCCCTTCAGTATTTTCTTGTAGCAGTGTTTTTTTGCTGACTTCTTTCAAGAACTTGATTCTTTTAAATGGAATTTTCACTGTTTTCTTCTATAATTCAGGAAACTTTTTTTTATTTTATGGCTTTGATTGTCTCTTCTATTACTTTTTCCTCTTTAGGGAATTGATTATCTGGCTTATTACTTTCCATTTTATGACCTCCCTATTTGGAGTTTGTTGTACGCCAACAGACAGGGTATGTGGATAGCCTTTGACCCATTTTCTGCTCACTGAAGAGATAGTAAATCTGTCTCACTGAACTACAACCTGAAGGTGAGGTTGATGGATATGGCCTTCATTCAATTTCTCAGTTCTCATTTGTTAAGAGCCATTCATCTATTATAGATTTCTTTTATTACATACATTTATTCTATTTTCCAGATAATCTAAGTAACAAAATGCTGGGCTCCACCTTCTAGGATGCAATGTGTTACTGTGGACATCCCCATCACCACTTTATACATAATTGCCTTCTAGAATTTGCTTTCAGTGAGTGGCTAAGGAATAGAGGTCATATCTATCATGGATGGGTTTTGTTTGGCCTTCCCAGTGCTTTAAAAGTAAACTGATAATATTTTTAAGATATGAATACTACCCAAATGATCTTCAATCTGTATCAAAATCCCAAGATGTTATTTTAAAGAAATAGAAAAATCAATCCTAAAGTTCATATGACATCTCAAGAAACCCTGAATAGTCAAAATAATCTTGGAAAAGAATGAAATTGGAGTTCCCATACTTCCTGATTTCAAAATTTAGTACGAAGCTACAGTAATCAAAACAGTATTTTATTGGCATACAGACATATAAACAAATAAAATAGAATAAAGAGCCCAGAAACAAACTTTTGCATATACGTCCAAATGATATTCAACAAGGGTGCCAACACCACTTAATGGGGAAAGAATAGTCTTTTTAACAAATGATGATGGGAAAACTGGATATCCACATGCAAAAGAATGAAATTGGACCCTTACTTTACACCACATATGAAAATCAACTGAAAATCAATCAAAAACCCAACATAAGAGCTAAAACTATAAAACCCCTAGAAGAAAATGTAGGAGGAAACCTTCATGACATTGGATTTGGCAATGATTTCTTAGATATGACAGCAAAAACACAAGCAACAAAAGAAAAAATAATTTGTCTTATTAAGATTAAAAACAATTGTGCATCAAAGGACACATAAACAGTTTGAAAATGCAACACATGGACTGGGAGAACATATTTGCAAATTCTATATCTGATAATGGATTGATATATAGAATAAATATATAAAGAACTCTTATAACTTAACAACTAAAAGTCAACAACTTAATTTAAAAATAGGCAAAGGACTTGAACAGCCGTTTCTCCAAAGAAGATATACAGATAGTGATTAAGCACATGAAAAGATGCTGAACATACTAATCGTTAGGGAAATGCAAAAACACTTCATACCCAGGATATCTGTTATAAAAAAAAGAAAAACAGAAAATAACAAATGTTAGTGAGGATGTGGATAAATTGGAATGTGTGTGTATTGCTGGTGGAAATGTAAAATGGTGCAGCTTCTGTGGAAAAGAATATGTCAGTTGCTCAAAAGATTAAACCTAAAATCACCATATGATCCAGAAAATCCACTTCTGGTTACATGCCCAAAAGAATTGAAGCAGGGACTCAAACAAATATTTGCACACCAATGTTCATAGCAGCAATTTTCACAATAGCCAAAAGCTGTTGAGTTGCAACCTAAGTTGGGAAGCAACCCACGTGCCCATCAATGGGTGAGTGGATACACAAAATGTGGTGTATACATACAATGCAATATTTTTCAGCCTTAAAAAAGAAGGAAATTCTGACATATGCTACAACATGGATCAACTTTAAAGACATGATGCTAGGTAAAATAAATCAGTCACAAAAGAGATAATACTGTATGATTCAACTTACGTGAGGTATCCAGGGAAGCCAAACTCATAGAAACAGAAAGTAGAATGGTAGCTGCCAGGTGCTGAGGCTAAGGGGGAATGGGAAGTTGTGATTTAATGGGTATAGAGTTTCAGTTTTGCAAGATGAAAAAGTTCTGGAGATTGGTTGAACATCAGTGTGAATATACTTAACACTACTGAACTATACACTTAAAAACGATTAACATGGTAA
The DNA here is from genome assembly GCF_037783145.1 of Equus przewalskii. Classification (NCBI taxonomy): domain Eukaryota; kingdom Metazoa; phylum Chordata; class Mammalia; order Perissodactyla; family Equidae; genus Equus; species Equus przewalskii. The sequence continues at coordinate 102,654,070 of NC_091832.1, read as the reverse complement.
ATTTTAGGTTATGTGTATTTTACCACAATAAAAAAATTAAAAAAAAAAAACAACAAGGCTAATCTCAAAGCCATGCTAGCCTGACTGCAAAGTTCATGATCGTGTCTGTATAGTATGTGTGGTTGCTCAGGAACAACCAATGCATAACCTTGAAAGGGTCACTAGTTGGCCAAATATTAGGAAGTTGATAATTTAGAAGAGAAGCCAGCTCACATGCTAACCTACTCGAGATTAGGCCTTTGTGGAGGGAGGGTCACACATCCTGAGCCACTCCCCACCTTCAGGTTTTCAGTAATGGTAAGCCACTGAGTCTTCCTATTGGCTTCCTAGATACCTAGCCTTCGATTATTCTTTTCTTAGAGATTCACTCATCACTGCAAAAGCACTGTTCTGGGGTTGCTACATTTGGCAATTTTTGTCTTTGGTCTATTCTGACATAAAACGGTTTTTAATTTTTAATAGAAAAGTTACTATATGATGCTCCTTTAAAATACACATATTTTAATATTTGCAACTGACATATACCTGCATTGCTCTTCCCCCACATCATCATGCACACAGTAAGTGGGTGAATCTTCAGAAGCTTTCCATCTTTAAGTGACATGAGTCTTTAGAGGTCATAGAAAGGCCATATGTATGGAGGTTTGTACTTCACACCTGCTTACTTTGTCTCCACAGGAAGTACTCTGAACTCTGTGAGAGCAGATCCTGTATTTTATCCTTTCTTTATAGCCTCCAAGGGCCTTACACAGTTTGTCTAAATGAAGGCATTAAAGAAACACTTGTGTTGATTCTACTTTTAAGCAAAGTATTTTAACATATCTGAGCCTTGCCGCAAAATAACAAATAAAATGTGAAATGCTGTCAATGAACTTCACTGTTGACAAGAAATGGCTGAAGAAATGCAAAAGATGAAAAAAGACAGAATTTTTGCCCCTTCTAGATTTTTTTTCATATATTCAAGACAGCTGCTCATATCACAGCTTCATTCACTTGTTAAGTTTTAAACCCCCACTAAACAAGACCATGTGTCATGTTGGAATTACAATTCGGCTTCATGGATGCAAAATATTGCTATGAAACAGAAATACTGTGGTTAAAAAAATGGAAGAGAAAGGTCTTTTAATTCAAGGAATTTAAAATCTACTTGTAACTAATTTTAAAGACATAAGTGTGTTAAACTGAAGTTTATTGTTTTAAATTGAGCATGTAGGAGGGGAAAAAAGAGACGTGTGAAAGTGATGACATAAATGACAATTTACTCAAAAGAAAAATGAATCAATCACTTGAGGTACTCAAAGATTAGAGTAACAAAGCTTGTAAAGTACTCATAAAATACTCGTGAAGATTTGTTGTACTTCGCCTCGCAAGGCTGACATAAAACTGATTATTTTCACGTATTCACGACTCCTCTACCCAGTACTCTTTGTGCCATTCTCCATTGTTCCGTTCCTGTAAAAAACCAGATATATTTAAAACTTCCTGTTAACTTGACTCATGAGTTCTATTCAAATCTACTCCCTCCTCAATGTATTAAAAATTTAGTTTTCTAAATATTATATCAGTTAATTCAAGTTGCAGAATAAAGGGTAAGCATAATTTAAAATTGTAGACGATATTAAGTTTTCAAAAGCAGAGCTAGACTAGAAAGCTCTCGAAAATCTTTGCTTCAGTATTAGGGCCTTCAGTCTATGTTGGCCACGCACTGAGTAGACATTAATGTCAAGCGGTCATCTTCGGCATTGCAGACAGTCTGCCATTACCACAAAAAATTGGCCCATTTTTTTGGAACTCTGTTCATTGTGTGGTTAAAAGTAATCTTACTGTTAAAGGTGAACAGGTCTTAAAATCTTAGGGATTCTGAACTGTTCATAAGTTTAATTGTGGCACTTCATATATAGGTTATAATTAGCAGGGAGCCCTAAATTAATAGAAAAAAAATCCTACCCTAGTGCCTAGTTTTACATTGTAAACCATTTAGCAGTTACACTCGAGCCCATTTAAAAGCAGCTTTAAATGACCCATGGCTGGTTTCCAAAACAAATAAATTAAAATTCGGCTGTTAGAGAATGTTAAGAGTTAAAAACAATTTTAATGAAAAGCAGCGGTGGACTCAGCACTACTGAGGTTTTGGGTTTTGTTTTTAAACTTTCTTTAGTGAATTTGAATGTGACAGTACCTCGGTAGCAATTTGGACACTAGAAGCTGACCATTCTGGATGTACTTATTTCACATTTATCCATCCCCTCACGTTTGTATGGCTTTTAAAAATCATAATCCATCAGTAACATGACTGCAAACACAAATGGCAATAAAGAACCAGTAGTTTCTTCATTCTCCCTTTTTATTCCCTTTGGTTTCTTTGTTTCTTTGACCGACATTCCTTTCCCTGACATCTAAATGATGGCAACATTCTGTTATCTTGATTTATAAGAAATTGTTGAAAAAGTTATAGTATCTAGTGAGTCAATATTAACAGGAAGCCATTAGCTTTAGATGTCCTTGTTCCCCACCACGATGAGAGAGAACACATCTGAAGCTGGTAATAGTGTTTCCTTCACAAAACGTGTGCCAGCTAAAATACTGCATGATACTGAATTCAACACTTTCGTTACTCCCACTTCCCAAAAAAGGTGTTTTAATTGCGGTTGCTGGCTAGTCTTCCATTGTATGGAAAACCACACAGTCACCTAATTTATTGCCCTGAGCATTCAAGTTTCATAAAGAAATGTATCTCTAAGAAAATATGAAGCAGAAATTAATGTTTGAACAGCTCACTGTCGATTATAAATTATTATTTTTGTTCGCTTCTTTATAATTGCTGGCTAATTTTAAAAAGCCAAATTAACCACAATTTTACTACAATTTTAACTGAATTTAAAACCGAAATTAATCACATTAATTAAAAACCCAAATTAATCATATCAAAGACTCAAATTAATCACATTTTTACTATAAAAATAACTTTATCACGTTTTTACTATAAATTTAATTGAATTTATACTAATTATTTCAAATACTTATTGACCAGAGAGCATCATTCTAGAAATTGTCTATGATTAAAATATTTTCAAAGTTTGATTATTATCTAGTAGTAATATAAAAGGACATCATTTTTAATAAGTAGAAAAAATTTGTTTTGTAAATTAAAGCCAGTCTAGATTCAGGCATTATTACATTAATTGTTGAATATTCAATCTTGTCTTTTACTCACTTTTTTTGAGTCACAGAAATTATGGTAGTTTGATACAGTTCTAAAGTAATGCCTTAATCAAACACTGCTTTCTTTTACATGTGGGACTAGGAGTGGGAAATCTTTGTTCAAAAACAGATGAATGACCTCATTTAAACTCTCACCAAATGTTTTTGGCTCTGCATTTCTTCATTAGATCCAGATGTTACAGTATTAAGTGCCTGTAGCCATTTACACTAATAATCCATGAATTGACATTTTTGCTAATAATACAGCAAGCTAAAGTTTTTCTTTGTCACTTTTACTTAAAATGGTGGGAGAGATGGAGAATGATGGCAATTCTCAGCCCCCATAGTAGCCTATTTCCAAATCTCCCTCTCTGAATGATACCATCTATTAGAAAGTAACTGGCGAGACACCGTTCTTTCAAAACTCCATTGAGTAACGGTCGTGTGATGCTTAATAAAGAACGAAGGACATATTTTACTTATGTATGCAATTGATCAACATGAGAGTAAATGCCAATAATTTATTACCTAGCCACAAGACTAAACACAAGACTATTACATTATAATGGAGAATGTTACTCATAAATTAAATATATTCATATATATTTCCATACGTATAAGAGGAATATGTGGTATGACTTCTTACTGAAGACTGAAGTTACTATATTTCCCATGTTAGTATTGCCATTCAGATGATATTAGATGGAAACAGTGCTCATTTATCAAAATCAGTAGTGTCTTATTTTTAAATACATGCTTCAAAAAACTGACAGCCACCTGTGGACTCTACCATACTCTTTCCAAATCAAAACCTACAATTTTTCTGAGACCTGCTGTTTCTATGGAGACTTTCATTTGCTCAGATATTTTCCGATTTCGTCTTAGTCTTGGTAGTATTTATTTTTCTCCATTTTTGTTCCATTTTAATGACTGACATTCTTTACTTTTTGGTTTGCTTATTTTCTTTGGAAGTTTGACGCCAACTATTTTTCATCCATTTTTTATCCTAGTCAGAATGGCACCAGCAATTAAGAAGACTTCACAGAACTTTTGCCTTAAATACAAGTTATTAATTCTAATGTTTATTTTCACTTGGTGATACCTTTCTTTAGAAAATCCATATATTTACCTCAATAATCTATCTACAGTACAATGAAATAGAGAAATTTGATATTCCTGTCTGGTTAGTATCTATATCGCACCAATTATGTTTTATTAAAACAGAAAGTCTGAATTATTGAGAAAGTTAAAAATTAACAGAGGAAAAAAATAACTGAGACTACTGAGTAGTAATAAGGCATTACATGAAGACAGATTTTGTTAATAAGTGAATGTACTCAGTTTTTCACCTGTTCTTCCAAAGGAATGAGTCCAGACATTGCAAAAGGAGAGAAGTAGAAGATTTGGCCTTGTCTTTAAAGGATTTGAAAACTTATTACTTAAAAAATCATTAGCAATTTAAGAGAGTAAATGAAAAAGTACAAGGTAACAACAAGTTCTCTAAGGTTTACAACAGAGAAGATAACCGTCTATTAGAGTCAAAGAAGATTCTATAAAAATCTTAAATCCTGACTGAGCAATATTTTGGAAATAAAAATAAAAATAGTTCAAAGATGACAAATTGTCTTAAGAAAGCATATGAGAAGGTATGGCATGAGAAGTCCCAGTGCATATAGTCTTCAAAATATTACTCATTGAATTGTCTGGATTCGATTGAAGAAATGGGGATGAATGGTGGAAGTGGAAATTATTGCTATAAGTAAAATGACTTTTCCCAACAACACATTTCTTCGATAAAGGCTAATATTTATCAAGGACTTATAAATGCTAAGAACTGTTCTAAGCATGTTAATGTAGTAGTGAATTAATAGGCACAACAATTTCTGAGGTAGGCATTATTTGTATCCCCATCTTACAAATGAGGAAATGGAGTCATAAAAAGTCTAAGTAACTTGCCATAAACTACCCGGATAATTTAATCGCAGAAATGCTGACTCTGGAGCCCCCACGCATTGACCACATTACACTCACCCTACAGACCTGCTTCAGGCCTCCCAACCCCTGACAGAATGTGTTGGCCTGGTTGGAATGAACTTACGAGTTTCTTGCGTTAGGACACAATGTGCGTGAAGGCTGACATCCCAGTTTCCATCTCTCTCGGCTGCATTTATTCCGTGTTCATTGTACAGACGGCGCTGCTTCTCAACCTCACTCACATTTTACTTTATGGGAACATTTGTTTTCTCACCTCTTTCTCTGAACTTGGTGTTTTTAGCCTTAAAATTATTTTTGAAATACTCAGATAGGTGTTTATCTTTCTGGCTACTAAAACAAAATGGTTTTTTATTACATTTTAGTCTCTTCTGTTTTATTTTAAGTAGATTTACGTGCATACCAGAAACTCTCCCGTTTCCATTTAGAATTCACGTGTCCACATGTAAGATTCTCAGCGGCATATTGCTTCCCATCGAATTGCACAAACATTTGGCGATGATAAGCAGTCATATTTATTATTGGAGGCCTCAACATTTACATAAGCTATTGATAGTGGAGGTTTATTAAGTTAATAAGTTCTCAGAACATCGTATTTAATATTTTTTAAGAAGTTATAATTATGGACTGACAAGTTAAAAACACTTAAACTTATAGAACATCACATTTAACATTTGAATAATAGAAGTTATAAATAAATACATTAAAAATAAATGATATTTTAATTTGAATATCTTCTAATCACTTTTAAGTTTCTACTAAACAAGAAATTGCTTGATTTCCAAGGGGATGACTATTTTATAATACAAGGGAATAGATGTAAAAATATGGAAGGAAAATCTTTTACTGTAAACATTTTATTTTCTTTATGTATGATCAATGTAAATTTATAATGTTAAAAATTGCATTACTTAGTTTGGTATCTAGAGGAAAATAGGGCAGTTATTTACTGAAAACCATGCTTTTAAAATGAGGTCATATTCGTTATTAAGAATAAAGTATACTGAGATCCATAACACTATTTTTTTTTTTTTTTTTTGAGGAAGAGTAACCTTGAGCTAACATCTGCCGCCAATCCTCCTCTTTTTTGCTGAGGAAGACTGGCCCTGAGCTAACATCCGTGCCTATCTTCCTCTACTTTATATGCAGGACGCCTGCCTCAGCATGGCCTGACAAGCCGTGCATAGGTCTGCACCTGGGATCCGAAACAGCAAACCCCGGGCCAATGAAGCAGAACATGTGAACTTAACCGCTGCGCCACCAGGCCGGCCCCAACACTGGCTATTCTTGAAAGTAGGAATGTATATATATTCTGTAGGTCCTAGGAGCATTTATACTATCTAAATTCAATATCTATTGTGTAAATCTAATAATTACTTCTCAAATCTCAACTAAAAGAAAAATAATGAGCTAATGAAAGAAAAATAAATGTGTAAAAACAAGAAAAAAGTAAGACTGTACATTTATTGTGCATCTGCTTCATTTCAAGCACTATGGGGATTAAAAATATATATATATTGTTTTATATGTATATTATATACTATATTATATATTATTTATAGTTATATAATTATATGGTTATAAGTTCATATAGGATACCTCCATTTTCCTAGCCCTAAAGTATCTACCAAACACTAGACTTGCATTTGTAACTTATTTTCTTGGTTGATATTTTCATCTAGATTTCCTTTTGGATGACAGCTCAATCCTAAAATGTTGAAAATCAAAATTATAAACTTGATTCTTTTGGTTTTTTAAAATTAATTCATTAATTAATTAATTTAGTTTATCTTTTATTTATAATTAGTTTTTGGGTGGTGAACATGATATACTCTACACAGAATTCAAAATATATTATGATGTACATCCAAAAGCTATATAATGTTATAATCCAATGTTAATGCAATTAAACTTGATCCTCTTCTTAACTCTTTTATATCTTCCACTTGGCACCAGCATTCTTTCATGCACTATCCTTGTAGGCACCTGATCCTCAGAATCATTCTTAATTCTCACTTTGCATTAATTCTGCAAATCTATCTTCAAACTCTGCAAAGGCCTTTTCAGTTCTAATGTCAATGTAATCACCCTAGTCAGCACTACAGCTTTCTATGCCTAGATAGTTAGAAGAGAATTCTAATGTGTTTCCCTTGCATTCAGATTTTTTGCTTTAATTGGTATGGCATAACTTTCAAATTATTTCTAGAATCCAGGTATTTTCATGCTCAAAACCTTTTTGCCTCCCAAAAGTCAAAATAATTAAATTTGGGGACCCAGAGGCAAGTTTACCCTGAAGCTGCTGAATATTGAACATAAGGGCCTTTCACTTCCAAGATATCCCTCCAAGGCTCTATACTCCTTTTCATATGTGTAATTTTGTACTACAGTATATTTAAAGAAGGATTTCCAAATTGAATAAGTTTCAGGAATTCAATAAAACCTGGATCTAACCCCGGTTGGGCTTCATGATTAATGTTTCAAGTCACACTATTATAAACCTATTCGATTAACTGAAATTCAAATATGGGCTGCTTGGCTAGAAGAATGTGTGAGAGAAAAACAACAGCTCAAATAGTATGGGAGATCTTTGTAGGTTCCTCAGAGTACGCATGAGAGAAAGGAGCTAAAGTCTGCCTTTTCCTCGGTCTCATCCTTCTCTGCTCTCTTAGTGCAACACAATTCAACTGTGATTCTCAATGTATTATGGCTCAGCCTATGGAAATAGCAAGGGGATAACTTTATGATTACTGACAAAGAAGCAAAATGCGTTATTCTCGGGGTCAAGTATGAGGAATGATTCCATCTTCATCCTTAGGTACTACTGAATAGTTAATTGAGGGCTGTGAGGAAACTAAAAGCACTGGCAAAATCATTCTTTTAAGACAAAGACAAATTTAATTATTTTGACTTTTGGGAGGCAAAAAGGTTTTGAGCATGAAAATACCTGGATTCTAGAAATAATTTGAAAGTTATGCCATACCAATTAAAGCAAAAAATCTGAATGCAAGGGAAACACATTAGAATTCTCTTCTAACTATCTAGGCATAGAAAGCTGTAGTGCTGACTAGGGTGATTACATTGACATTAGAACTGAAAAGGCCTTTGCAGAGTTTGAAGATAGATGTCTTCTAAAATCTTCCAAACTGGAAAACTCTTGAGTGTTTTAATTTCTGAGTTCTGTACGTATGGCTAAAACAAAGGATTTCCAAGTGGAATTTTGACCATACGCAAATTTTGCCTGATATGCTGACTGTGGAATTTGATGAGAGATTCCTGAACTATAAGATTTTATTTTCATTTCCAGATATAAGTCCTGCTGTTCCTAAGCTGAACAGAGTACATGCAACTTGGTTTTGTAGAAATACCAACAAAGCCTTGACATCCAAAATATGCCTTAGTAACCCTCGTGCTTGCTTTTGGTGCTCAATTTCCAGGAGGAACTAGGAGACTGAAGCTAACTGACTATACAAAAACCTTCACCAAAGCCTGTTTAAATAATTTCTTTGAAATCACTGCTGTGGCTACATCCCCCAGCTTCTTCTTTCAAGCCAAGCCCTGAGAATGATTTCTCCCCTGAACATTAAAGGGTTGGCATAAAATTCATGAGTAATTGCCTCCTCCTCCCTATCAGGTAACTCTCAAAGTTCTGCCATGAATATGTTTTGCATTCCCTCTGTCCTATGTCTTATCAGTGAAATATATTCAAACTACAGAAACATAAGCCATTCATAGGGTCAGCTTTTAAACATGGCCTCAAGTAAAAGTGTGAGTCATCACATGCCCACTACCTAGAATTTAATTTGTTTAGCGTGTATTTAGTTAGTTATTAAGGGTATAGTTTCGTTAATTCTCATGTATTTTGATTGCTTTCAATACACATTGGACATTGGTGATGACATGCTCATGTCCGCTCAGCACTCACCATTCCAGTGTATGGCAGTAGCATCTTACTACCTCAGTGACAACTCTCTACCTCAGACTTTCTGTTGGCTAATGGTTGGGGGTAGGGAGGAGTCAGAAAGTGCTAAGAAGTTAACGCCCCTAAAGCAGTTTCCAGCCAATGAGAAACATGAGTTGAAAGATAAATTGCACAGCTTTATCACTGTTACAAAACAAGTAAATGCATTTCAAAACCAAAGCAAGACTGCTGAGGGGAGAAGTTTTACTGCTAAGGAGGGAACCCCATTTGTGGTAGACTGAATAGTGGACCCCGAGATGTTCACATCTTGATCCTCAAAAGCTGTGATTATTTCCTTATATGGCATAAGGGGCTTTGCAGATGTGATCAAGTTAATGATTTTGAGATGAGGAGATTATCCTGATTATTTGAATGGGCCCAGTATAATCACAAGTGCCTCTATAAGAGGAACACAGAATCTGAATCAGAGGAAAAGGTAACGTGATGAGGGAAACAGAGACTGGAGTGATGCACTTCGAAGGTAGAGAAAAGGACCACAAGCCACGGGATACAGGATGTATGTTAGTCAGGTTCTCCAGAGAAGCAGAATCAATAGGATATATAAAGATAAACAGAAGACATTTACTATGAGAAATTGGCTTATGCAATTATAGAGTCTAGAAGTTCCACAATCTGCTGTTTGCAAGCTGGAGACCCAGGAAAGCCAGTGATATAGTTCTAGTCCAAGGCCAAAGGCCCGAGAACCAGTCAATGGTGTAAGTCCCAGTCCGAGTTCCAGGTGCCAGAACCATGAGCACTGATGTCTGAGGGCAGAAGAGGCAAGTCCCCACTTCAGCACAGAGGGAAAATTGGCCCTTCCTGTCCCTTTTTGTTCTATGCAGGCTCTCAGTGGATTCAATGACACCCACCTGCTTTGGTGAAAGCAGTCTTCTTGACTCAGTCTGCTAATTCAAATGCTGATCTCTTCAGAAAACACCCTCACAAACAGACTAAAAATAATGTTTTACTGGGTATCTGGGCATCTCACAGGCCAGTCAAGTTGATGCATAAAATTAACCACCACAGGAGGCCACTGAAACTGAGAAGGTAAAGGAAATAGATTCTCCCCTCAGCTCCTCCACAGGAACCAGTACTACTGACACCTTGAAACTGTGCAGTGACACTGATTTTGGACTTCTGACCTCCAGAATTGTAACATAAATGTGTTGTTTCAAGCTGCTAAATGTGTGACAATTTGTTACAGCAGAAGTAGGAAACTGATACAAAGTCCAAGCACAGAGACCAGATAGGTTCTTAGGGATGAACCTAAGGGAAGTTCAGAGGAGGGAAAAAGAGGCAAGTCTGTGCACATGTTGATTAGGTGTCAATATCTGTGTATACTGATTAGCTAAGGATTAGATTGCCTAGAGGGGGACCGCGATGTAGGTGTGCTACCCTTCTTGGGATCCAGCTCTCTCTGCTGCTCACATGAGTCCCTTGCCTTGGAGCTGCTTTGATGAGAAGAGGCTTAGGCTATATTAGGACTCATCATCTTCCCTTAGGTGATGAGGGATAACTCTGAGACGTGGTCTACATTTTCTCCCAGAGTAGTTGGAAACAATAATCTGCTCAATAATACAATGTTTATTGGCTTCCTTCCCTTCCCTTTACTTCCTCACTCCCAAACTGGTGTTTCCTGGGGTCACTTCACAAACATAATACTTATATCCAAATCCTTGTCTCTGAGTCTGCTTTTGGGAAACACAATCTAAGACACTGTAATATATCACAATTTAAAAGAATATTGATATTAACTATACATTTTGTCAGTCATGGTTGTTTGTTTCCAGCAAGATAAACTAACTCTGGCCAACTGAATTAGATTAAGAATTTAATTAGGTACACAGTACCTCACAGAATCTTTGGAAGAACTATAGAAGAAAGATTTCAATTAAGCACTCCGGAACAATTCCCCAAAACTAAGCTACAGAATTTATCTAGTGACAGAACTCCTGAAATTGTCACTACACACTAGTTTAACTGCTGTTGCTTCTGTCCTTTCTTCTACCCTAGAAATTTAATTGAACTGTAACTAATCATATGGCTGATATAACTGCCATTTGTAGACTAACGACATAATGTTATCACACACAACCTCCCCAATGTTACCCAAGAGGAAAAACGTTCTACTCTTTCCTACTTCTTGTGTTGCTAGCTCCTGAGTTGAGCATGAAGTGAATGCCTCTGATTGGCGGAACATAGATAACATGTCTACTTTCTGGCTGGAAGGGAGGCTGTGCAAATGAATGTCTGGCATTCTCAACTTTTTAATAATAAGAGGCAATTTCTATTTCCAAGCAAAATTCCTAAGGTGGAAAATTCTTCAGCTATGAAGGGAGTCCTGATACTATTTGATCAAAGGAAATATCAGCTGTTAACTACGGTGGACATTACTACTTTGAAAACACGTATGACAATTTCTGTCACTCTTAAGATTATATAATTCTCTGAAACCAAGCTCAAAGTCACCAGAAACAACAGAAATTTTAATCACATTACTTGATCTGATTAGGGCTGCATCATCTCCATGAAAGTAAATGACTCCACCTTAATATGGCAGACCTGGTGGTCCTACCATGCTCCATACTAATGTCTCCTGAACCTATGAAGTTAATCCAAGAAAAACTTTCAGAGAGAATGGGCGTGGGTTCACTTAATCCTTACTCTCGCACATACATAAACTTTAATTATCTAACCATTAACTTGACTGCCATAGTTTGATTAATAGACGAATCTCTAGTTTGTTAAAAGGCAGAAATACTTAGAGTCCACAACAGATTCCACTGCGGGTACACTCAGCAAGACCATGCTTTTAGAAACCACAAAGAATTCTGATGGCTTTTTGCCAGGGACACAGTCCCAGAGGACCATATTTAAGGAAGCTTGGGGATAGCCAGCAGTTCCTAACCTAAGTCTAGACTAAAGCAATACCACATAAAATTCTGATTTACATTCTATAGGAATACTCAAGGAGGACGTACTTATTTTACTGGTTAGTAATTTCCTCTTTCTTTAGATTGACTACTGGGAGCTCTGTTGTGTCCAATTACAATCCCCTTATTTTCCTTCCAAACCTGAGAGATCTTTGCTTTAGTGTGAACAAAATCCAATGTTATTACTCACAGAGTTTTGTAAATCAACAGGAAGCTGCTTGAGTTCAATTATTTCTCACCTCTTTAATTAATCTTTGTCTGTTTTTTTCCCACCTTACTAGGTAAGTCAGAGAAATTGCCTCAAAATCAGATATTCTGATAATACACTTAAATCCATCCTGAAAATTCTCGTGGTATTCTTCTCTAGCTTTCCCATTGCCTTCTAGATAATTCCAAGTAAATTTCTATTGTTACTCTGACATCTCTCTGTATATCTTGAACTTAAATATATTCCTCAGCAAGCTATTTTAAGCTTCCCATGCAACCTTTCCCCTGTAATTTCTTCCACTTGCTTTGTCCATTTTGCAAACACATTCCAATCCTTCAGGTATCTTTCCAGAAATTTAGGCCATTCCTGTGTGAGCATGGGTATAATGCTTTCAAAATAAGCATCCTTTTTCTTCAGATGACTTATACATGGTCCAGGTTTTATCAACCAGGCAGGCATAAGACATTTTCTGTGCCAACCTGGTCTCTCTTTGCCCACTTCTGGCATATGTAAGAATTTTTATAGTATGATTTACTATTTTTTATGGCATATTGTATAGAATTATCTCCCTGGAAAGGCTCACTAGGGCTAGGTAAGAGACCCAGCAGGCATATCTCCTAGGCCTAGGTATGCCCCTAATAGCTGGTCACATTCAAAAATTACCTTTTCAGTTCTTACTTATGGCAGTAGCCCTTGGTAAAAAGAAAAGTCCTTTACAATAGCTGCTCATAATCCCTTCATTCCATTGAGTGCTCGTGACTAGACTGGTTAGGTTAGAGCAGAGCTCCTGCTATTCTCAAGAAATTGCCATATAACCATTCTGTTTTGCCTCCAAATCCCAGTTTTTCCCAATAACTTTTGAGGACTACCACAAGGCCTTGTATATTGATACCTTTTCTAAGGTGTCAATTTCCTTTTCCCTCTCCCCCTTGCTGGTGGCTATCTCTTTCTCCCTCCAAGATAACACTGACATATCATCACATTCTAGAAGGAAAACAGATTGCCCTTACCCCATTTCTTAACCTGGCACTTAAGGAAAAGCCATAAAAACTGGCCTGAGTAGAAATTTCCGTGAAACTCTACTGAGGGGCTGACATCACTATGATAATTAATTTTACATGTCAACTTGACTGGGCCACAGGATGCCCAGATCTCTGCTTAAACATATATTTGGGCGTACCTGTGAGAGTGTTTCAGAAGAGATTAGCATTTGAAGTGACAGACTGACTAAAGCAGATTGCCTTCTGCCAATGTGAGTGGGCATCACCCAACCAGGTGAGGGCCCGAATAGAACAAAAAGGCAGAAGAAGGTTGAATTCTCTCTCTGCCTGACTGCTGAGACACTGGTCTTCTCTTGCCTTTGGACTGGAACTTATATCATTTGTGTTCCTGGTTCTCAGGCATTTGGATTCATACTGGAATTTACGCCACCAGCTTCCTGGGTTTCCAGCTTGTAGATGAGATTGCGGAACTTCTCCGCTTCCATAATTGTACATGCCAGTTCCTTATAATAAATCTCTTTCTGTCTTTCTCCATATACCTCCTATTGGCTCTGTGTCTCTGGAGAATACTGACTAATAGAGTCACTCTTAGAGTAAGGCTGACTAAAGACATATGAGCACATGGTATTATTTCCTACATATAACAGATAACTTTGGGGTTTCCTAGAGATCCCAAGGCATTTTCACCATAACAACACATTAGAAGGAATCACTTGTCCTTGGAGTGCATCATTTCAGTTGTAGCTCCAGCTGTAATCAATAGGCAAACCAGGCACTGTAGGGTGCCATCAGCTTTCAAAATCAAAGAAATCAGATGCCTTTGAAACTTTTAGTAATTCTGATGCTGGCTTTATTTTACCATAGACATTGTGATCCATAGCAGTAAATTAACATACAATTATTATAAACATCTTCTTGAACTAACTAACTACTGAACTGAGTCTCCTGTATCTCTTTACTGAAAGAAGTCTGGTCCAAGAAACAAAAGGACTCCATATAATTCACGTTCATTGCCTCTTCTTCCTACATTAAGTAACTCTCAGATTATAACAAGAAAGTTATTTTTGTGTCCACTCTCTTCTTTCATCTTATTGGTAGAGGAATATCAGAAGGGTTTAGCACAAGTGCGCTTCAGTTTTTAGAATTGGTTGTTAAGTAGACGTTCAAAGGCAAGTGCTGGCTTTTCCATCTGACTCCTGGCCTGACTGCACTCCAAAATCTAGACGAACAACTTCTTGTTATTCCGCCAATATGTGTCACAGTTTCCTGTCTTTGTGCATTTGCTCACACCATTTCCATTTCCTCTACCTGTCATTCCATTACCTTCCCTATCTGTGCTGCCCATACTCAAGGCCGTCTCAAATCTCTCCAGCTCCAGGATACTTCTCTTGGTGTTCTCAACCAAATGGAACGCTCCTCTTTTAAGTCACCATTGCACTTCATTGACTTACCACATTCTGCTTTGAGTTAGAATTGTTTTATGCTTGTCATAGCCTCATTGCTGATCTTTAGGATATCTGAGGCCTCTTTGGGCTTTTCTGAACAGCATATATCAACTGAACCACACATTCAAAGGTGTGGTTCTTAAACATCTTAAAAAGCAGACCCCAACTGCTTTTCAGGGGTCTTGTCCCCTATGTTAGGAGCTAGCATGAGAAAATGTATGTCAATCATCTGTCATTTGGTCTACATAGCTCAGAGATATAACTATTATTTACACAAATGTAAATGAAATCTGATACGTATTTGTGTAAATCCAGTTCAGCTTTCCTCTGTATGATTTAGTATTCTCTTATGATCCTCTGTATTTCTTCAGTATCTGTTGTGATTTCTACTCTCTCGTTTCTAATTTTATTTATTTGAGACTTCTCTCTCTTTTTTTTAGTGAGTCTGGCTAAGGGTTTGTCAATTTTGTTAATTTTTTCGAAGAACCAACTCTTTGTTTCATTGATCCTTTCTACTGTCTTTTTTGTTTCAATATCATTTATTTCTGCTCTAATTTTTATTATTTCCCTCCTTCTACTGACTTTGGGCTTTGTTTGTTCTTCTTTTTCTAATTCCGTTAGGTGTCGTTTGAGGTTGTTTATGTAAGATTTTTCTTGCTTATTGAGGTGAGCCTGTATTGCAATGAATTTCCCTCTTAGGACTGCCTTTGCTGCCTCCCAAATCATTTGGTATAGTGTGTTTTCATTTTCATTTGTCTCCAGATAATATTTGATTTCTTCTTTAATTTCTTCAATAATCCATTGTTTGTTCAGTAGCGTGTAGTTTAGTCTCCACATTTTTGGCCCTTTCCAAGCTTTATTCTTGTAGTCGATTTCTAGTTTCATAGCATTGTGATCAGGAAAGATGCTTGATATTATTTCAACCCTCTTGAACTTATTGATGCTTGCTTTGTTTCCCAAGATATGGTCTATCCTTGAGAATCTTCCATGTGCGCTTGAGAAGAATGTGTAACCTGCTGTTTTTGGATGAAGTGTCCTATATATATCCATTAGGTTCATCTGATCTAATTTTTCATTTAATTCTATAATTTCCTTGTTGATTTTCTGTCTGGATGATGTGTCCATTGGTGTTAATGGGGTGTTGAGGTCCCCTACTATTATTGTATTGCTGTTGATGTCTCCTTTTAGTTTTGTTAATAGTTTCTTTACGAATTTTGGTGCTCCTGTGTTAGGTGCATATATATTTATATGTGTTATGTCATCTTGGTGGAGCATCCCTTTTATCATTATATACTGCCCCTCTTTGTCTTTCTTTATCTGTTTTGCTTTGAAGTCTACTTTGTCTGATATAAGTATGGCAACACCTGCTTTCTCTTGCTCATTATTAGCTTGGAGTATTGTCTTCCATCCCTTCACTTTGAGTCTGTGTTTGTCTTTGGGGCTGAGGTGTGTTTCCTGGAGACAGCATATTGTTGGGTCTTGTTCTTTGATCCATCCTGCTACTCTGTGCCTTTTGATTGCAGAGTTCAATCCATTCACGTTTAGAGTGATTATTGAAATGTGGGGGCCTACTGTTGCCATTTTATCACTTGTTTCCCCGTTCTTTTCCATTTTGTCCTGATGGAGAGCTGTTACTTTGTGTTATTGTCCTTCTGCTTACCTCCTTTGTTCTGGATTTTGTAGCCCCTTTCCTTTTTTTGATTTTTCAGGAATGAGGTTCTTCCTGAGCATTTCTTGAAGAGGAGGTTTTGTGGCGATGAACTCCCTTAACTTTTGTTTATCTGGGAAAGTTTTTATTTCTCCATCATATTTGAAGGACATTTTCGCTGGGTAGAGTATTCTTGGCTGCAGGTTTTTGTCCTTCAGAGTTTTGAATATTTCATTCCAATCTCTTCTAGCCTGTAAGGTCTCTCCTGAGAAATCTGCTGATAGCCTTATGGGGTTTCCTTTGTAAGTTATTTTCTTCTGCCTGGCTGCCCTTACTATTTTCTCTTTGTCATTGACTTTTGCTAGTTTCACTACTATATGTCTTGGGGTTGGTCTTCTTGCATTAATAAAGTTTGGAGATCCATTGGCTTCTGTCACATGAAGTTCCATCTGTCTTCCCAAGTTTGGAAAGTTCTCAGCTATTATTTCTTTGAACAGGCCTTCTGCCCCCTCCTCCTTCTCTTCTCCCTCTGGTATACCTATAATCCTTATGTTGGATCTCCTAATTGAGTCGGATAATTCTCACAGAGTTTCTTCATTTCTTTTTAGTCTTAGTTCTCTCTCCTCCTCTGTCTGCAGCATTTCTATATTCCTATTCTCCAAGTTGCTAATTCTGTCCTCCATATTATCGACCCTACTGCTCAGAGAGTCCAGATTTTTCTTAATCTCCTCCATTGTGTTCTTCATCTCCAGTATTTCTAATTGGTTCTTCTTTATAGTGTCAAGCTCTTTTGTGACATAGCTCCTGAACTCATTGAGTTGTCTACCTGAATTCTCTTTTAACTCATTGAGTTTTTAATAATGGCAGTTTTGAAATCACCATCATTTAGGTTATAGATTTCATTGTCTTTTGGATTGTTTTCTGTGTATTTGTTATTTTCCTTCTGTTCTGGAGATTTAATATATTTTTTCATACTGCTTGATGGCATGCATTTGTGCCTCCGCATAGATAGAGTTTAGTCGCTGCTTCCACTTGTTGAGACTGGTGTGTGGGGGGGAGGACAGCTGTTTAGACTGCACCAACCAGGAACCGTGTCAGCTGTTACCCTCTGTATGATTTAGAAAAGTAGAAATATTCAAAATGAAGTCAATTATTTTATCCTTCAACATGCATTATACTACTTTGTTTGAAAATTATACAACGATAAACACATCATCAAACACGTTAAAATCAAAACAAGGGGTAACTAGATCACAAACTATTAGGTAACTGAAGTATAGTTGAAATACAGACAATTACACTGTTCTTCAAGGCAAATGCATAGTCATTAAAGCTATGCATCTACCTTTATTTTGTATGCTGAAGATGATTAATGAAAGTCAAATAGCTGAAAAGAAATAAAAATTCTGCATATGATTCCTAGGAGTATCTTTTCTTGGTTAGTTCTATGCTTTTGGTAGGAAAAAGAATTTGAATATTACATTGTCTTTGAATAAGCAAATAATTGTCATTATACATGGAGAAAGTGAAGATGAAGCAGCCTAATACTTTTGGAGGAGAACCAAAATTTTAAATCATTCCTAGCACTCAAGATTCTGCTGTTCTCAGAGGAATCCATGTGGGGTAATTTGGTGATAAGGCAGCTGAAGAATAGTGGAGAAGGCCTCTGTGAGAGCAAGAAATATTTTTATTTGTTTTTTTAGTAATGTATTTCTCAGAGCCCCAAAATTTGCCTGGCACATAGTAACAACTTAACAAACATTTGTTGAATGAATTGTTGAACAAATATTTTAAGTATAACAGTACTCATAAAGCTAAAGTTATTGTGATTAAACTACCAAGGAGCTATATATATATTTAGTCCAGATATTTTGATAGGTATCAGTAAAAATGAAAAAAAACTAAATATAAATGTTTATAAATGCTACAATGAAATAATAAATAGAAAAATTTCTGACTATTTATTTCTGTTTTGGCCTATGCAGCTATTTTTGGTTTGTTTGTTTTTAACTTAGTGGTATTAACATGGACATCAAAAGAAGCTATTAATTTTGAAGCAGACTATTGTTAAGAAACTTACCCTATCCTGCAAGATAGTTTGGTTTAGAGCTATGTGTGATGTGATTTTAATCTGTATTATCTTTCATGAGTGATCATTGTAACAGTTGTATTTTGTACTTACACAATTATTTTATTTCTCAGTGTCTATATTTAGTCAATAATTTATGCTCAAATATTGAAAATTATTTTTCCTTTTTCAAGGAATTAGCAAAACAAGACAATCCTCTAAGATGGCCTTTAGGATTTGAAAAACAGATTCTTGCTGCTCTGGTTTTTCAGGATGGATTTTTCTGTCCACACAAAAAATTACCAGTATTGTTTATATTGTTACAGTTTAATAATTTGTGACACTTGTAAATTTGTGTACAGCCATTTAGCAGTGAACAGCTATAATTTATCGACTCTGATAGGTTCTAAGTTTTTCATATTTGGTCCCCTTCTCCTTGATATCCACTGAGCATTATGGGGTTATTTGATGTCTGTTATAAAGATTGTTGTATGAATAAAATATTAATTTAAAATATATATATATATAGGCATAAAAACATGATTGTCACATTAATCTGGCTTGAGTTATTACATGAGTCATATTAGACTAGTCCTTGGTTTGCAAATGAATACTTAAAATATGATAATATTCTTTCTGATACTTGGGATATTTCCCAAGGTAACCATAATAGTAAAACCTCCGTAAGGTTCCTGATATTCAAATTGCCAAATGATAAAAGGTAGATTTATTCAAAGGTGATTGGTGATAGTTAATTCTGCTTTTGACCCTTTCTTTGATTTCTATCTCATTATTCATGTAAATTGCTATCTTTTTAATTTGCTCTTTATTCTCATCTACATTTAAATTGGACAAAGGAGAAACAAGGGCAGCAACATCTGGTTTTAATGAAATAGAAACAGTTATATAACTAAATGTCGTCATCAATCAGACTGCGTTTTATTCCATTACACATGCCATTTGAAGCAGTCACACTAGATATACCAAACAGACGGAACAGCAGTAGAAAACAAATTAGTCCACTCAACAAAGAATTAGAAACAGAGATTCAACCATCCTATTGCATTCACTTCACTTACATTCTGCTTGATTGAGACTTTAAAATACCAATCTATAATTGTATGAAAGATCGCAAATATTTTTTTTTCCTTTTTAAAATATAGAAATAATACATATAATGACCAAAACAGTAAGAAAAGTTCAAAATGAAGTCTCCTTCTATCCTAGTCTCTCTTCATAGAAAATACAGTTTCCAGTGTTTCTTGAGGTTTCTTTTAAAACTGCTGTGGTATACATATATCTTTAATTATTGCTGTATCTATCTATTGTTTCTTCACTGTAAAGGGTGATAAATTTAACTCTTACTCCCTCTACCTCTACAGCTTCCTCCTAAAGGATTTCACTCTTTCTTTGCATGTGATATTTCTCCTCAAGATGTGTTTGGAACGCCCAACTCTATTATTTGACCTTTTAATGCAATCTAGAAGGTAAGTGTAGAAAACTTTCACCAAGGTCTACTGGAGGTACACTTGATAGAAGAATAATAAAGTCATGAACATATGTCCCTATGAACTGGCTTCTTTATTTACATATTTTTTCCTTAGAAGGGTACAGAAGTTATAAAAAAAAGTACTGGGCAACGTAAGTGATTACATGGCTAAGCCTTGGGTATCAATTTCTTCATGTTATAAATGAGGATTATAGACTCAGTGATCTATAAAATATATTATAATGTTCACATTCAGTGAATGAAAATAAGTCCATATGATAGGTTTTTGTTCTCTAGCACTATTTCTAGGAGTAAATATCTCAACCAGCTGCTTCTATAAGTGTAATTGAATTGAATGTATATTTATTCAATGAAATTTGATCATTCTGGAAATTATAGATTAATGACAGTTGCCAGATAATTCAAACAACTTCTATTTTTTTTCCTCCTTTGCTTTGCTTATGAAGTTAACTTCTGTTCACACTTTAGATTCTCATAAAGATTTTCCCACAGGAAATTGATGCACACTATCTGGCCCATGATATTTTTTCCATAAATAAAAATAAAGTCAAAAATAATTTTTTCAGGATCTGCATTATGCAGGCATTATGCTAGGTGATGGAGGTGCAAAAAGATAAACACAAAATTGAGGAAAACTTACTTGTGCCAAGGAGTTATAATACAAATGGCAAATACAATTATTGAAATATCCAGAGTTCTTGGGAATGAAGAAAATGGATCCTGATCCAGACAATGGGAACAGAGTGAGGAAAGACACACAAAAGGAAAGAATAGTTTGCATATGCTTAATTGCACATTATTTGGTTTGGCACTTGGGATTAACATTGGGGCTAAGGGCATGAATAGAATTCCAGTACTTATATCAAAAAAATGTAAGCTAGACATAAACGATATTCTTACAACTCTTATTTACAAAAAATTTGGGAGGCTGCATTGAGTTGTCAAAATTCACTTAAAATATTGCTTTTTTAAGTGAAATTTTTATGGTATTATCATAATGCAAGTTTGCTGCAATTTTAAAAAAATATGAGATGTCAAAGAAATTTGACGTTTATAAAACACTACTGTTGGACACCTCCCAGAGAGAATTTTTATTTCCATCAGTGATGAAGTAACTGGCATAGGACTAGACTCCCCATGATAAGGAACTATAAATCTGGACAAAAGATATGAAATAATTATTTTCAGACATTAGACATAGGCAGTGAAGAACCGTGATCCACAGAAGAAGAGAAACCAAAGACACAAGTCCGTGCTTCCTCTGACTGTCAACCAGCTCTTCCCGGACCGTAGACAGTGAGAGAAGAGGAAAGCATAGAAGTCTCACTGAGCCGCGAAACCAGAGTTCAATGCCACTGAGGTGACAGAAATTTACAGGGCATGAGAAAAAGGGCCTATACAGAAAAGGAAAATCCTAATGGACTTCCCTTGAATTACTGGCAAGTACTAAGCTACAGATGCTGAAGGAAAGACTCCACAAAGTTATGGAAAGAACAGTTACCCAGAGCAGTGAGCTGGAAAGAAAAATGCATCAAAGTACAGACAGAACTGAAAACTGTTCAAGTTCCAAAAAGCAAGAGTGAAGAGACCTCAGCAAATAACTGGACACCAAGTATAGACTTCAGAAGTTGTGACTTTAAAGTAGGACTACTCCACCCCTAGAGTACAGGCTATTTTAGTTTTATCCTAATTACACTTCAAAACAACCACTGAATGGATCACGCTAATGTGCAAATAAATTAATTGACCGGCATGTGGAAAACCTCAAAACTCTGTTAAGGGAGACAATGAAATTTAGACACACACCAATGTAACATCCACCATGCCCAGAATCCAATAAAATATTCCTAATATCTGAAGAAGAAGTAAAATGTGTCTCATTAAAAGAAAAACAAGTCCATTAAAATAGACACAGAACTTTCAGAGACAATGGAATTAGCAGGCAATAATTTAAAAAAATCTGTTCAAATGTGTTCAAATAGCTAAGAAAAAACATAAAGCTAATGAAAGAGCAAATGTAAAATCTTAGAGAAATGAACACTATAAAAATAAACCAAATGCACATTTAAAACAGAAAAATTAGATATCAGAAGTGAAAATCTCCAATGATGGGCTCATAAGCAAATTAGAATCTATTAAATAAAATACTGGAACATGAGCAAAGGGAGAAACTGCTTAGAATTGAAAAACAGGGTGAAAAGAAAAAGAACAGAGTTTCAGGGAACTCTGGGAAAATATCAAGTAGTCTCATATGCATGTAATGGGAGTATGATAAGGTGAAGAGAGAGAAATTCAATCAAAAATATTGAATAATCCATGACCAAATATTCCAAATTTTAATATAAATATAAATCAGTAGTTTCAAGAAGCTCAATAAGGAGTAAGCAGAATTTGCCTAACAAAATGCACATTAAGGTACCTTATAATCAAATTGCCAAAACCAATAAGAAAAGGAAAAACATTAAAAGAACTAAAAGAAAAAAAGACACATTACATTTAGAGGAACAACATAAAGGATAACTTGTTTTTCTTTAAAAAACTGTAACCTATAATTACGTATCCAACATAAGTATGCTACAAAAATGAAGAGGAAATAAAGACATTTTCTAAACAAAGAAAAGATGTGAAAATTTAGTACCAGCAAACCTATACTATATCCAGTATTTATGATGATATTTATAAGACACAAATTGTAAAGACAAGTATAGACTCAAAGCAGAATGAAAAAAAGATATACTAAATAAATATCAATCATAAGAAAATGGAGTGGTTATATTAATAATAAAGTCAATTCCAGAGCAAGAAGGGTTACCAGAGATAAACAGACATTTCACATTGATAAAAGTTGAATTAATCATGAAGACATAACAATTCTTAAAATATGTGTATATAGTAAGAAAGCTTCAAATATAATCAAAATATGAGAAGTGTAGTGATAAAGCAGCAAACTCAGACTATAGTTGGAAATGTCAACAATTCCCCCTCATTTATAGAATAAGTATATAGCATATCAGTAAGAGTATAAAAGACTTGAGGAATGCTATCAACCAACTAGAACTGATACTTATAGAAAACTTCACTCAACCCAATAGACTACACTTTTTTTTAATCTTACGTAGACAATTAACTAGAATAGGTGCCAGACCATAAAATAATTCTCAACAAATATAGAAGATTTCAAAATGTGTTTTCACAACAATTGAATCATATTAGAAGTTAATAAAAAACTTCTGTAAAGTCCCTAAGTATTTGGAAATTAAGCAGCATATTTTTAAATAATCTATGAGTTAAAGAAGAAATCATAAGGGAAATAAGAAAATAAATGACAATTAACATATGAAAATTTGTGAGATGTAGCTAAAGTAGTGCTTAGAAGCTAACTTACAAAAGCTTAGAGAAAAGAAGAAATTTTCAAATCTAATGATCTAAATGTTTACCTTAAGAAGCTAAAAAAGAACAGCAAACTAAATTCAAAATAAGCAAAGAAAATAAATAGCAAAAAGAGTAAACTCAGAAAGAAAATGGACAAAACAAACGATGAAAACTAAACTTGATTCTTTAAAAATATTAATAAGATTGGTAAACCACTAAGTAAACTAATCAAGACAAAAGAGAAAGATAGAAAACACAAGTGAATTGTTTAGAAATTAAATAAGAAACATCACTATAGATCCCTCAGACAATAAAAGCTTATGGAAGGAATATAATTATGAAATTATTAATTCAATAAATTAGAAGACATGGACAAATTCCCTGAAAAAAAATAACCAAACTTTCACAGTATAAATGTAAACAATAATAATCTTATATACATTAAGGTAATTGAATTTTAATCACAAGCTTTCTAACTAAGAAAACTCCAGGCCAGATGGCTTATCCAAATTCTATGCAAAAAAAAAAAAAAAATTGCAAGAAAAACATTTTACACAAACTCTTTTGTAAAGGAGCAATAAACACTTCCCATCTGACTTCATAAAAATGAGTAAATGCAAAGACATTACAAGAAAAAGGAACTACACACTGATTTCACTCATCAGTATTGGCCTGGGATCAGAAAATGTTTTCTTAAAAGCTGAGAGAGTAAATATTTTTGACTGTGAAGGCCACATTGCCTCTGTTGAAACTGTTCAACTCTCCCAGAGCAGTGCAAAAGCAGTCATAGAGAGTATGTAAATAAATTGGCATGGCTATGTTCCAGCAAAATTTTATTTATCAAACTAACCCCTTATATATGTGCTATAAATCCTAAACAAACATCACAAAATTTACTCAGCAAGTTCTAGAAATGTTAATACATAATTACCAAATTTGGTTTATCCCAAGAATGCCACATTGGTTTTTTATTCAAAATTAAACAATATAATTCATCACCTTTATTAAAGGAGAAAAAATCAAACAATTATATTAAAAAATTTAGAAAGTTTTGGACAAATCAATACCCACTTGTGATAAAAACTACTGGCATTCTAGCAATAGAAGGAAAATTTATTAATTTGATAAAGTCCATCTACAAAAAAAAAAACAAAACCATAGTTAGTATCACAACATAAATATTAAAAATTGAACAGTTTCCCTTTAAGATTGCAAGTGAAACAAACATCTCTGTTCATCATTTCCATTCAACATTGAACCAGAGGCTCTAGCCAGTGCAATAAGACAAGAGAAAAAAAAGTCATACTAATACGATAGGAAGAAATAAAGTTGTCTATACACAGATGACATGACCATGTATGTAGAAAATTCTAAGGAACCAAAAAACAAAACAAAATAAAACAACAGCAAAAACTACCAGTGCTAAGTAATTTAGCAAAGTCATAGAACACCAGGTTAATTTGTGTATGTGTGTGAATTGCAGTAAAAATATCAGGTACAGTAGTATTTTTTAAAAATATGATAGAACTAGGTATATAATAAAATGCACAAGAGTTGTACAAAAAATTACAAATTAGAAATCACTAACAAAGAGGTAGCTGGAAAATGCCCATTTTTTGTAAACTAAGTATCCTATTTGTGCATAAACAATAGGTCAAAAGAAAAACTTGAACAGGAAAGTTAAAAAGCAATTTGAACTGAATAATATTAAAGATATATCATACTATAATTTATGAGATGCAGCTAAACAAAACCACATTCAGGAAAATTTTGAAAGACTGAAACAAATAGGGATCTATACCAGGGTGATGGAATGCAGCACTCAATATTTTTAAGCTGCCAATTCTTCCAAGTTGATCTATAGATTCAATGTAATCCTAATCAAATTTCCCACATATTGCTTATTGAAACTGACCAACCGATTACAAAATGTATGTAGAAACTCAAAGGACTTGGAATAGACAAAACAATGGTGAAAAATAAAAACTATGCTTTAGGAGTTACACTATTTGAAATCAAAACTTTGTACACATCTACAGTTACCAAGATAGTTAGTATGATATTGACATCAAGATAGACAAATAGATTAATGGAACATAATGGAGTCCAGAAATTGGTTCACATTTATGTGGTTAATTTATTTTCAACCATGGTACCAAATAATTCAATAGAGAAGTTAAATTCTCTTCAATATATGGTGCCGAAACAATTTGCTCTCAATCTAATAAAAAAAATGAACCTCAACCCCTACCTCACACAATATGTAGAAATTACTTTGAGGTGGATCCGTAGACTAAAAATACAAACTTCTGTGAGAAAACATAAGAATATATCCTCTTAGCCTTAAGGTAGGCAAATATATATACATATTTTATAGAAGACCCAAGAAACAAACTACAGACTGGAAGAAAATATCTACAATTCATTTGACAAAGAACTTATATGCACAATATATAAATAACTTCTACAATTCAACAATAAAAACATAACCAAATTAAAAAATAGTCAAAAGATATGAAAAACGATTGGCAAAATATATATAAATTCCCAAAAGGCACATGAACAAGTGATCAGCATTACTAGTTATCAGAGAAATGCAAAAGAAAACCTAAGTGAGATACTACTACATGGCCAGTATAATTCAAAAAGACTGCCAACACTCACTGGTGGCATGGATGTGGACATCAGTGGTAGGAGGATAAAATGACATACATCATCTTGGAAATTATCTTCTGAGCTTCTCTGAGTTAAAAGTTAAACATAAACTTTTTTTTTTCTGGGTAATAAAAAAGATGATTTTTATTTTGATCTTTCTGCATCAAATCAACCAGAAATAATTAGCTGCTGGTGGTGGGTTTATTGCCTTAATGATCCCATTCCTTCTCCCTTCCCTGCTGTTTTTTATTTGAGCTTGTAGTACCTTCCCACTCTCTCTAGGCTGAGCACTGCAACTTACTTCGGCCAAAGAGATATTAGCAAACTTGACAAAGGAGATTCTTGAATAAGCCTTTTGCTCTTTCTGTTTGCTTGTTTTCACTGATGTTTTAGTTTTTCGTCTGATTTTTAAAATAGTCTTTATTTTTATTTTTTTATTAAGATTATGAAAGATTACAACCTTGTGAGATTTCAGTTGTACATTATTGTTAGTCATGTTGTGGGTACACCACTTCCCCCTTTGTGCCCTCCCCCTACACCCCCCCTTTCCCTGGTAACCACCTATCAGTTCTCCTTGTCAATATGTTAACTTCCACCTATGAGTGGAGTCATATAGAGTTAGTCTTTTTCTGTCTGGCTTATTTCGCTTAACATAATACCCTCGAGGTCCATCCATGTTGCTGTGAATGGAGGAATTTTGTCCTTTTTCATGGTTGAGTAGTATTCCATTGTGTATATATACCATATCTTCTTTAGCCAATCATCAGTTTCTGGGCATTTAGGTTGGTTCCACATCTTGGCTATTATAAATAATGCTGCGATGAACAGAGAGGTGCAAGGGACTCTTGGGATTTCTGATTTCAGGTTCCTAGGATAGATACCCAGTAGTGGGATGGCTGGGTCATAGGGTATTTCTATTTTTAACTTTTTGAGAAATCTCCATACTGTTTTCCATAGTGGCTGCACCAGTTTGCATTCCCACCAACAGTGTGTGAGGGTTCCTTTTTCTCCACAACCTCTCCAACATTTGTTGCTCTTGGTTTTGGATGTTTTTGCCCATCTAATGGGTGTAAGATGATATCTTAGTATAGTTTTGATTTGCATTTCCCTGATGATTAGCGATGATGAACATCTTTTCATGTGTCTATTGGCCATCCGTATATCTTCTTTGGAGAAATGTCTGTTCATGTACTCTGCCCATTTTTTGATCGGGTTGTTTGTTTTTTGTTGGTAAGCTGCGTGAGTTCTTTGTATATTATGGAGATTAACCCTTTGTCAGATAAGTGGCTTGTAAATATTTTTTCCCAGTTAGTGGGCTGTTTTTTTGTTTCAATCCTGTTTTCCCTTGCCTTGAAGAAGCTCTTTAGTCTGATGAAGTCCCATTTGTTTATTCTTTCTATTGTTTCCCTCAACTGAGGAGATATAGTGTCCGAAAAGATTCTTTTGAAACTGATGTCAAAGAGTGTACTGCCTGTATTCTCTTCTAGAAGACTTATTGTTTCAGGCCTAATCTTTTGGTCTTTGATCCATTTTGAGTTTATTTTGGTGTGTGGTGAAAAAGAATGGTCAATTTTCAATCTTTTGCATGTGGCTGTCCAGTTTTCCCAGCACCATTTGTTGAAGAGACTTCCTTTTCTCCAATGTAGGCCCTCTGCTCCTTTGTCGAAGATTAGCTGTCCATAGATGTGTGGTTTTATCTCTGGTCTTTCAATTCTGTTCCATTGATCTGTGGACCTGTTTTTGTACCAGTACCATGCTGTTTTGATCACTGTAGCTTTGTAGTATGTTTTGAAATCGGGGATTGTGATTCCTCCGGCTTTGTTTTTCTTACTCAGGATTGCTTTAGCAATTCACGGTCTTTTGTTGCCCATATGAATTTTAGGATTCTTTGTTCAATTTCTGTAAAGAATGTCCTTGGGATTCTGATTGGGATAGCGTTGAATCTGTAGATTGCTTTAGGTAGTATGGACATTTTAACTATGTTTATTCTTCCAATCCATGTGCATGGAATGTCTTTCCATCTCTTTATGTCGTCAATTTCTTTCAAGAAAGTCTTGTAATTTTCATTGTATAAATCCTTCACTTCCTTGGTTAAATTTATCCCAAAGTATTTTATCCTTTTTGTTGAGATTGTGAATGGGATTGAGTTCTTGAGTTCTTTTTCTGTTAGTTCATTGTTAGTGTATAGAAATGCTACTGATTTATGTATGTTGATTTTATACCCTGCTACTTTGCTGTAGTTGTTGATTGTTTCTAATAGTTTTTCTATGGATTCTTTGGGGTTTTCTATATATAAGATCATGTCATCTGCAAACAGCGAGAGTTTTACTTCTTCATTACTTATTTGGATTCCTTTTATTTCTTTTTCCTGCCGAATTGCTCTGGCCAACACCTCCAGTACTATGTTGAATAGGAGTGGCGAAAGTGGGCCCGCTTGTCTTGTTCCTGTCCTAAGAGGGATGGCTTTCAGTTTTTGTCCATTGAGTATGATGTTGGCTGTGGGTTTGTCATATATGGCCTTTATTATGTTGAGGTACTTTCCTTCTATACCCATTTTATTGAGGGTTTTTATCATAAATGGATGTTGGATCTTGTCGAATGCTTTCTCTGCATCTATTGAGATGATCATGTAGTTTTTGTTTCTCATTTTGTTAATGTAGTGTATCACGTTGATTGACTTGCGGATGTTGAACCATCCCTGTGTCCCTGGTATAAATCCCACTTGATCATAGTGTATAATCTTTTTGATGTATTGCTGTATTTGGTTTGTCAGAATTTTTTCACATCTATGTTCACCAGTGATATCGGCCTGTAGTTCTCCTTCTTTGTGTTGTCCTTGTCAGGTTTGGGGATCAGAGTAATGTTGGCTTCATAGAATGTGTTAGGGAGCACTCCATCTTCCTCAATTTTCTGGAATAGTTTGAGAAGGATAGGTATTAAATCTTCTTTTAATGTTTGGTAGAATTCTCCAGAGAAGCCGTCTGGTCCTGGATTCTTATTTTTGGGGAGGTTTTTGATTACTGTTTCTATTTCTTTACTTGTGATTGGCCTATTCAGATTCTCCATTTCTTCCTGATTCAGTTTGGGGAGGTTGTAGGAGTCTAGGAATTTGTCCATTTCTTCTAGGTTGTTCAGTTTGTTGGGATATAGTTTTTCATAATATTCTCTTACGATCCCTTGTATTTTATTGGTATCTGTTGTGATTTCTCCTCTCTCATTCCTAATTTTATTTATTTGAGATTTCTCTCTTCTCTTCTTGGTGAGTCTGGCTAAGGGTTTGTCGATCTTGTTAATTTTTTCGAAGAACCAACTCTTTGTTTCATTGATCCTTTCTATTGTCTTTTTTGTTTCAATATCGTTTATTTCTGCTCTTATTTTTATTATTTCCCTCCTTCTACTGACTCTGGGCTTTGTTTGTTCTTCTTTTTCTAATTCTGTTATGTGTTGTTTGAGGTTGCTTATGTGAGCTTTTTCTTGTTTAGTGAGGTGAGCCTGTACTGCAATGAATTTCCCTCTTAGGACTGCTTTTGCTGCATCCCAAATGATTTGGTATGTCGTGTTCTCATTTTCATTTGTCTCCAGATAATATTTGATTTCTTCTTTAATTTCTTCAATAATCTATTGTTTGTTCAGAAGCATGTTGTTTAGTCTCCACATTTTTGCACCTTTCCCTGCTTTATTCTTGTAGTTGATTTCTAGTTTCATAGCATTATGATCAGAAAAGATGCTTGATATTATTTCAACTCTCTTGTATTTATTGATGCTTGCTTTGTTTCCCAAGATATGGTCTATCCTTGAGAATGTTCCATGTGCACTTGAGAAGAATGTGTAACCTGCTGTTTTTGGATGAAGTGTTCTATATATATCTATTAAGTCCACCTGGTCTAATTTTTCATTTAATTCTATTATTTCCTTGTTGATTTTCTGTCTGGATGTTCTGTCCATTGGTGTTAATGGTGTGTTGAGGTCCCCTACTATTATTGTATTGCTGTTGATGTCTTCTTTTAGTTCTGTTAAGAGTTGCTTTACAAATTTTGGTGCTCCTGTGTTGGGTGCGTATATATTTATAAGTGTTATGTCTTCTTGGTGGAGCATCCCTTTTATCATTATATACTGTCCCTCTTTGTCTTTCTTTATCTGTTTTGCTTTGAAGTCTACTTTGTCCGATATTAGTATAGCGACACCTGCTTTCTTTTGTTCATTATTAGCTTGGAGTGTTGTTCTCCATCCCTTCACTCTGAGTCTGTGTTTGTCTTTGGGGCTGAGATGCGTTTCCTGGAGGCAGCATATTGTTGGGTCTTGTTCTTTGATCCATCCTGCCACTCTGTGTCTTTTGATTGGGGAGTTCAATCCATTTACATTTAGAGTGATTATTGAGATGTGGGGGCCTACCGCTGCCATTTCATGTCTTGTTTTCCAGTTTTCTTCAATTTCCTTTGTTTCTCGTTCCATGGTTTAATCTGTTCTGATGGAGAGCTGCTACTCTCTGTTGTTGTTCTTCTACTTATCTCCTTTGCTCTTGGTTTTGTAGCCCCTTTCCTCTTTTTGATTTTTCAGGAATGAGGGTTTTCCTGAGCATTTCCTGAAGAGGAGGTTTTGTGGCAATGAACTCCCTTAATTTTTGTTTATCTGAGAAAGTTTTTACTTCTCCATCGTATTTGAAGGATATTTTCGCTTGGTAGAGAATTCTCGGCTGTAGGTTTTTGTCCTTCAGATTTTTGAATATATCATTCCACTCTCTTCTAGCCTGTAAAGTTTCTGCTGAGTAATCTGCTGATAGCCTGATGGGGGTTCCTTTGTAGGTTAATTTCTTCTGCCTGGCTGCCCTTAGTATTTTCTCCTTGTTGTTGACTTTTGCTAGCTTCACTACTATATGCCATGGGTTTGGTCTTCTTGCATTGATAAAGTTTGGAGATCTATTGGCTTCTGTCACATGAAGTTCCATCTCTCTCACCAGGTTTGGGAAGTTCTCAGCCATTATTTCTTTGAATAGGCTTTCTGCCCCTTTCTCCCTCTTTTCTCCCTCTGGTATACCTATAATCCTTATGTTGCATCTCCTAATTGCGTCTGATAATTCCCGGAGAGTTTCTTCATTTCTTTTTAGTCTTACTTCTCTCTCCTCCTCTGCCTGCAGCATTTCTATATTCCTACCTTCCAAATTGCTAATTCTTTCCTCCATATTATCGGCCCTACTGTTCAGTGCATGTAGATTTTTCTTAATCTCCTCTACTGTGTTCTTCATTTCCAGTATTTCTGTTTGGTTCTTCTTTATAGTATCAAACTCTTTTGTGACATACCTCCTGAACTCGTTGAGTTGTCTATCTGAATTCTCTTTTAACTCATTGAGTCTTTTAATGATGGCTGTTTTGAAGTCATCATCGTTTAGGTTATATATTTTATTTTCTTTGGGATTGTTTTCTGTGTATTTGTTATTTTCCTTCTGTTCTGGAGATTTAATATATTTTTTCATATTGCTTGATGTTGTAGATTTGTGCCTCTGCATAGAGATAGAGTTTAGTTATTCCTTCCACTTGTTTCTACTGGTGTGGTGGGGGAGCAGCTGTTTATACTGCACCAACCAGGAACGCTATCAGCTGTTGCTAACTGGGCCTGGGCCCCTCCTCGTAGTCACAGTGGTCCTGTGGGTTCCCTCTTCAGCTGGGGGGGCTTCAGGCTGCTGGTGCCTACTGTTGCAGACCACCTAGATGTGCTCCCTCCTTGGGGTCTGCAATGGTGTTATGGGCTTTTCCAGTGGCCAGGGGCAGGATCACTTATATTTGCAGCTCCATCACTGTCGGCACCCACAAAATCTCACTTGTCCACTATGGGTCACAGCAGAGCTATTGGCATCTTCTGCAGTCTGTGGTTAGCTCACTTAGCTATGCTACTTTTGTCCCGGGGTCTTCCAGCCTTGTGGCTGCCGGAGGGGTGCTCTCTACTAGTGCTGTGCAGAGGCTTTCGCTGAGGCTGCTGTGAGCCTGTAGGGTTTGCCCCTAGGCTGTGGAGCTGGGTTGCTGGAACTCCACCCAGCCCCAGTCCTGTTCCCCAGGATCTTGGGGAGCACTTTGCCCTGTCTGGGGGATAGCCGGAGACCTTGATTTCAGTGGCAGTGGCCAGCTGCTGCCCTGCCTGCTATTCTCCTCTCCAGGACCCTCCCGGTGTTGTGGATGCTGGCAGGGGCCTCTCTGCTAATGGCAGGTAGAGACTGCCTGTTGCCAGGGCAGAACTCTGAAGTATTGCCCCCAGGCCACGGAGCCAGTCACTGGAGCTCCACCCAGCCCCAGTCCTCTCCGAGGGGATCTCCGGCAGTCCTGAGCCCCACCCGGCAGTCAGTGGGGAAGGCAGTGGCAGCTGGTGGGCTGCTGCGCTGCTTGGGATTCTCTCTGGGACCTTCCCAACGTTGTGGATGCTGGGTGGGGCCTCTCTGCTAATGGCAGACAGAGACTTTCGTCTGCTGCCTGGGCGGATCTCTGGAGCGTTCCCCCTGGGCTGTGGAGCCGGCTGCTGGAGCTCCACCCAGCCCCAGTCCTCTCCGAGGAGATCTCTGGCAATCCCGTGCCCCGCCTGGCAGTCAGTGGGGCAGGCAGTGGCAGTTAGTGGGCCACCGCACCATCTGGGATTCTCTCCAGGACCCTCCGGGCACCATGGATGCTAGGCGGGGCCTCCCTGCCAATGGTGGGCAGAGGCTCTCCCCGTGGACTCAGGAGTGTAACTCTGGAGCTTCCCTCTGGGTTTAGGTGTAATTGCGGGGGGCTTAGGTAGGGCTCTGGTCACCTGTTTCCACCGTCGCTCCTCTGGTGTGAGCACCCTCCTGCCCTAGGTGTGTGTTGATGTTCTGGTGGCGTCCGTTGGAAGAAAGCCACTTGCAGGTACTAGGCTGTTCGGTCGCGGTCAGAGAGTTTTCACTTATCTCCACCTCCTCCCAGAGGGAAGTTCGTCCGCCTTCCAATGTATAGCCACGTGGGTCTCTCAGGCGTCCTGAGATGCTATATGGATATCCTTTGTTAAGCGATGAATGTCCAATTAGTTGTAGACTCAAAGGGGGAGAGACAGAGAGGACTACTCACGCCACCATCTTGGATCTTCTCCAAAAAAAAACATAAACATTTTTTAATATGATCCAGTCATCACCATACTTAGATATTTAAAGGAGAGAAACGAAAATATGCATACACCAAAAGGTGCACTAGGATGGCCATAACATAACTTGGATATTCATAGTTGCTCAAAACAGGAAACATCCATATGTCCATCGACTGAAGAATGGCTAGGAAAATTGTTGTGTATCATAGAGGGGAATAATTCTTAGCAAATTAACACACAAAAATGAATAAGCTACTAATACACACAAAAGTTGACAGACCTCAGAAAGATGAAGCTATTCAGCTGATCAAGAGAAGCCAGATGCTCTGGAGTTATATTTAAAATTCTGTTACAGTCTAACCAATTTATAAGGAAACCAATCAGAAGAGTCGTTGCTTCTTGACAGGTGGAGTAGGGACAGGTGTTGAGTTTGGGAAGAAGCAAAAAAGTTCTTTCTCAAATGATAGAAATATCCTGTATTTTAATAGGCATCTGAGTTATATAGGTGAAGGAATTTTTCAAAATGTGTTGAATTATACACCTAATTTTTATTCATTTCACTGGATGTACAATATACCTCAATAGAACGATTCCCACACATCCAGATAATGTTCTACGTCCAACACAATTTGGGATATATCGGTGAAATATCTTGAAAAGCACTGACCGGTTAATGGGAATCTTTGAAGCTTTTTAAGCAAGGAATTTCTATTTGTGTTCTTGATAGATCAATGAGGAGACTGTAGAGAATGAATTACAAATGAGTAATACTTAAGATAGGGAGACCAGATAAATTAAGAAAATGGTCTTTTATTCAAAAAAATTAAGAAAATGGGTGATTTCTCAGGCAAGCTCACAAATATCTAATTGTGCCAACCTAAGAGAAGTAATAACAATTCAGTAACTTAGTATTCAGTATATTCTTGTGAAAAGCCAAATATCCATGACCTAAGAGCATTCAGCGTTCTTATGTAATTAAGAGATTCATAATCCTGTATATTCTGGCTCTTACCCTGAAGTCCTATTTTCCAAACATGTTGGATACATAAACCATCTTTAATATACAAGCTTCCATATCTGCTTGGAATTTTGTCATCATAGTATAATTTTAGCACTATATGTCATAAAGTGATTAAAAAAGAGAGAAAAAACACTTTATATCATTATGCTATCAAATTATATTAGTTATCAACTTAGTATATTTAACAATAGTGATACTACTATCCATATATAAAGATAAATCTAAACGTTTTCCCTCATTTTACAAGCAGTACTTGCTTTTTAATGTATTTTATAAAGTTATTGAAACGTTTGACTTGATTTTAAATAAAAATGTTCAATGACATATTATTATATAGATGTTTTTGAGATTGGATCCATATTAGTTCAAATGTCACTATCCCAGCATGGCCTTTGCTGACAGATCTAGTTAGAAATGTTTCTCACTCCCCCTCCCACCCCACCACACAAACATGCACTTTCATATGTTATTCTGTTTCATTTTGTCCATGTTAATTGCCCTTATCTGAAATACTTTTTGCTTACTAGTTATTTTTTATCTCCACTCACTATTATGTAAATTTTACAGTGTCAGGGATTTTTCTTGTTTATGTCATATCCCCAGTGCATGCAATATTGCCAGGTTCATATTAGGGATGCCGTAAACCTTTGAATGAGCAGATAAAACAATGAATGAATAAATTCTCTGAAGGTATCTAAAATAGCAGGTATGTATTGCATTTATGCAATTAGGTTTCTTTACATTCCCATTTCTCAAATGGAAAAAAGAGAAGAAATCACGTTGTTTGTTCATTCTTCTTTTTTTCTGACTAATGTCAAGAAGTAAAGGGTGGAAAGAAATCAGAATTGTGGGATTGTAAAAATAATTGTGCAACTCGGTATGTTTAATGATCATAACCACACTCTGATTTGTGTCACAGGGGGAATAATTCCAGTCTCAAGAAATGGATTGGAAAAATCTCAAGCTTTAGTTCTTGCGATTTCACATGTAAGTAGATAAGTAGGTTTAAGGAAAGGTCATTGAAATAGAATTATAACCATTTATTAAAGGAAAAAAGTGATCTGTAGCCAAAGTCCCGCATTTTTATATCTTGATGAGCAGAGTAAGAACAGCTAAATCTGGTTCAAATAAACCTTAGGTCAATGGTTATTAGACTCCATCAGCCATGGATTCTGCCTTCTCTCATACTGTGCAAAGAAGAAGAAGAAGAAAACATATGAAATCAGAAAAATTACCATTGAACCCCATGGGAGGTGGTTCAAATCTGGACAGATCTGGAGGAAAGAGCAGAAATGTAACCTCAGAATTAAGAGGTCAAAGGATGCATGTAAAAAGTCCTGGATCAATTTCTGTAATCTCTGAATGCTTCCTCATTACTGGGGTTATACATCCCCTCTTCAACCACGTCTCCATCACTATCTAAAGTACCAGTTTAAATCACTAATTTAAACCTGATAAAACTGGGAAATTTAAAGTACTTCCTTTTACGAGATTACAAAAACTTCAATTCTGGAATGCTTTCTAATTCCAAAAGGAGACTCACTCACTTTATATTAAATGATAATAATATACCCAAAACTCAAATAATAATTGGATAGTACCGAGACAAAAGTGTCCATTAAGGACACTTAATATCGATGTCAGCATCAGCCATAACCTTGTGTAGCCTGCTTCTAGATAACACTTATGTACAATAGAAATCAGACAATAACATCAAATGATTTACAAAAGTCAGTTAGTAAAAATAACCAGCTGACTGATTAATTTCCATGGCTTATTTTTTTTATTGGTGTTCCCCAAACATGGTCCTGATCATTATCCTTTTCATGCTTTTTAGGTTAAGTCATTCAATGTTAAATTAATGTGCTTTTGAAAATTTTCATATATTTGTTCACTTTTCATTCACTCATTTATTTAAACAACCTTGTTTGGATTCATCAACCATTTATTGCTTGTCAATTTTCTTCATAGAAAAGAATGACAAGAAGATATTC
The DNA here is from genome assembly GCF_037783145.1 of Equus przewalskii. Lineage (NCBI taxonomy): Eukaryota > Metazoa > Chordata > Mammalia > Perissodactyla > Equidae > Equus > Equus przewalskii. Next base: position 102,617,981 of record NC_091832.1, on the reverse strand, counting down.
TGAAGAAAGAATACTAAAAGTCAAGGTTTTAATTAAATAGTGGGTAGCAAGAACACATTTAAAAAAAAGATAAAAGGTAATAAGGTCAAAGATAATAAGGAAATAGAAAGAGAACTTAATTTTAAAGAGAATATTATTTTAAGCTATAATCCCAAATATACAGTACCTTATACAAGATTTCTTTCTGGTATTTTCTTCATCTAAGCTAACCACTATACATTACATTACTAGAATTTCTAGATGAGATTACTGATTACATATAGTTGGAGGGATAGACTTTTCCAAATGTTGGACCGTTTTAAAATTTCTTTTGGATAGTGTTACATATGCTATAATGTGAAACATTTCACATTGACAGTTTTTTCTTATTATCTGAGATAGGGGTGGGGTCACCCTTCCAATATGGTATCATGTTACCTCATATAATTACTATTTATTTGATATTTTTATAAAATATTTTAGGCTAAATCTTTTGGAAACTATTCTATATCATTCCCAGATGTATTTTACACCCTATTCCCAATTGTTTTATGAAATGAAAATTTAAATAAAACCACATATCTTTACTCATAAAGCTCTCCAGTGGTCCTTATCAGAAACTCTCATATTTTATGACCAGGAGGATTTTAAATAATGTTTAAAAACTTTCATATAAAATTTAGAAAATCAAGCAATTTTAATATTATTTCTAATTTGTCACATATTAATAGTAGCCAGGCCTTTTATTCAGTGTATATTTGTTTTATGATTATAAATCTATCTGTTAAAAATTCATGTAAGAAATTCACGAATCCTGCAATAGGTTAGCAAGTTAATTTACCTTTATAAAAATATTTACTAAAATTAGTAATGTCCTTTAACACTGTCAAGAGAGTGAAAAGACAGGCCACAGACTGGAAGAAAATATTTGAAAAGACATATGCAATAAAGAATTGTTACCCAAAATATACAAAGAACTCCTAAAAGTCAATAATAAGAAAATGAAAAGCCAAATTAAAAGATGGGCAAAAGACCTTAACAGACGCCCCACTAAAGAAGATACACAAATGGAAAGCATATGAAAAGATGCTCCAAATCATGTATCATCAGGGAAATGCAAATTAAAACAATAATGAGATACTATTACACACCTATTAGAATAACCAAAATCCAGAACACTGACAACACCAAATGCTGGAGAAGATGTGGAGCAACAGGAACTCTCATTCATTCCTGGTAGGAATGTAAAATGCACAGCCACTTTGGAAGAGAGTTTGATGGCTTCTTTTTATTATTTTTTAAAAATTTTTTTGACGGAGGTCATATTGGCTTACAATTTTGTGTAAATTTCATGTATACATTATTATATTTCAGTTTCTGTATAGACTGCGTCATGTTCACCACTAATAGTCTAGTTTTTATCCATCATCATACGAATGTACCCCCTTATCTGTTTTGCCTTTACACCACCTCTTTCTCCTCTGGTAACCACTAATTTCTTCTGACCTATGTGTTTATCTTCTGCATATGAGTGAAATCATACAATATTTGTCTTTCACTGCCTGACTTATTTCATTTAGCATAATATCAAGACCCATCCACATTGTCAAAAATGGCATGACTTTGTCTTTTTTATGGCTGAGTAGTATTCCATTGTGTGTGTGTGTGTGTGTGTGTGTGTGTGTGTGTGTGTGTGTATATATATGTATATATATATATATATATATATATATATATATACCATACTGTCTTCTTTATCCATTCATCTTTTGATAAACACTTGGGTTGCTTCCATGTCTTGGCTATTGTGAGTAATGCTGTGATGAACATAGGGATACATAAATCTCTGAATTATTCTCTTCACGTTCTTTGGATAAATACCCAGTAGTAGGATAACTGGATCATATGGTAATTTCCATTTTTAATTTTTTTGAGAAATATCCATACTGTTTTCCATTGTGGCTGCACCATTTTGCATTCCCACCAGCAGTGTATGAAAGTTCCTCTTTCTCCACATGCTCTCCAACACGTGTTATTTCTTGTTAATTATAGCTATTCTGATGGGTGTGAGGTGATATATTATTGTAGATTTGATTGCATTTTCCTAATAATTAATGATGTTGAACATCTTCTCATGTGCCTCTTAGGCATCTGTATATCTTCTTTGGAAAAATGTGTGTTCATATCCTCTTCCCATTTTTTGATTGGGTTGTTTGTTGTTTTGTTGTTGAGTTGTATGAGTTCTTTATATATTTTGTAAATTAACCCCTTGTCAAATAGATGATTTGCAAATATTTTCTCCCAGTTGGTAAGTTGTCTTTTGGTTTTGTTGATGGTTCCTTTTGCTGTAAAGAAGCAAAGAAGCTTTTTCATCTATTGTAGTCCCATTTGTTTAGGTTTTCTTTTGTTTCCCTTGCATGAGGAGACATGGTGTTTAAAAGACACTGCTAAGAACAATGTCAAAGAGTGTACTGCCTATATTTTCTTCTAGGAGTTTTATGGTTTCAGGTCTTACATTCAAGTCTTTAATCCGTTTTGAGTTAATTTATGTGTAAGGTATAAGATAATGGTCTACTTTCATTCTTTTGCATGTGGCTGTCCAGTTTTCCCAGTACCATTCATTGAAGAGTCCTTTATCCACTGAATGTTCTTGGTTCCTTTGTCAAAGATTAGCTGTCCATAGATGTGTGGGTTTATTTCTTGGCTTTCAATTCTGTTCCACAGAACTTTGTGTCTGTTTTTATGCCAGTACCATGGTGTTTTGATTACTATAGCTTTGTAGTATAATTTGAATTCAGGGAGTGTGATACCTCCAAATTTGTTCTTTTTCTCAGAATTGCTTTGGTTATTTGGGGTCTTTTGTTGTTGCATATAAATTTTAGGAATCTTTGCTCTATTTTTGTGAAGAATGTCATTGGGATTTTGATTGGGATTGCACTGAATCTGTAGATTGCTTTAGGCAATATGGAAATTTTAACTATGTTTATTCCTCTAATCCAAGGTCATGGAATATCTTTCCATTTCTTTATGTCTTCAATTTCTTTCAATAATGTCATATAGTTTTCAGTGTATAGGTCTTTCACTTCCTTGGTTAAACTTATTCCTAGGTATTTTATTCTTTTTGTTGCCATTGTAAATGGGATTTTATCCTTGATTTCATTTTCTTCCAGTTAATTATTAGCATATAGAAATGCAACTGATATTTGTGTTGATTTTGTATCCTACAATTTAGTGTATTTGTTGATTATTTCTAATAGTTTTTAGGTGGATTCCTTAGGGTTTTTGATATATGGAATCATATCATGTGCAAATAGTTAGAGTTTCACTTCTTCCTTTTCAATTTGGATACCTTTTATTTCTTTTCCTGGCCTAATTGCTCTGGCTAAAACTTCCAGTAATGTTGATAAAAATGGCAAGAGCAGGTATCCTTGTCTTGTTCCAGTTCTCAGAGAAATGACTTGCACTTTGTCAAGGTTGAATAAACGTTGGCTGTGGGTTTGTCATATATGGCTTTTATTACGTTGAGATACTTTCCTTCTATAAGCATTTATTGAGAGTTTTTATCATAGATGGATGTTGGGTCTTGTCAAATGCTTTCTCTGCATCTATTGAGATGATCATGTGTTTTTTATTGCTTATTTTGTTAACGTAGTGTATCACATTGATTGATTTATAGATGTTGAACCATTGCTGCATCCATGGAATAAATCCTTTTGATTGTGGTATATGATCCTTTCTGTTTTTTTATTGCAATAACATTGGATTATAACATTATACAACTATCAAATGTACATCATAATATATTTCAAATATATTGTATGTTACATCATGTTCATCCCCCAAAGACTACAATCCATCATCACACAATCCATCATCACACGTGTGTGCCTAATCATCCCTTTCATCCTTCCCCTTCCCCCTCCCCCCTACCCCTATGGTAGCTATCAATCCAATCTCTGTTACTATGTGTTTGTTGTAGTTTGTATCTTCTACTTATGAGTGAGATCATATAGTATTTGATTTTCTCCCCGTCTGACTTCTTTCACTTAGCATAATACCCTCCAGGCCCATCGATGTCACAAATGGCCAGATTTCATCCTTTCTTATGGCTGAGTAGTATTCCATTGTGTATATATACCAAATCTTCTTTATCCATTGGTCCCTTGATGGACACCTAGGTTGCTTCCAAGTCTTGGCTATTATGAATAAGGCTGCCATGAACATAGGAGTGCATGTATCTTTATGCATTAGTGTTTTCAAGTTCTTTGGATAAATATCCAGCAGAGGAACAGCTGGATCATATGATAGATCTATTCTTAATTTTCTGAGGGAACTCCATACACTTTTCCGTAGTGGCTGCACCAGTTTACACTCCAACCAGCAGTGTACGAGGGTTCCCTTCTCTCCACATCCTCTCCAGCATTGATGTTTCTTGTCTTGTTAATTATAGCCATTCTGACCAGAGTGAGATGATAGCTTACCGTAGTTTTGACTTGCATTTCCCTGAGAGTTAATGATGTTGAACATGTTTTCTTGTCCCTGTTGGCCATCTGTATATTTTCTTTAGAGAGATCTCTGTTCAGATCTTTTGCCCATTTTTTAATTGGGTTGTTGTTTTTTATGTTGTTGAGACATATAAGTACTTTGTATGTTTTGCATATTAACCCATTATCCAATATGTGGTTTGCAAATATCTTCTCCCAATTGTTAGGTTGTCTTTTAGTTTTACTGATGGTTTCCTTTGCTGTGCAGAAGTTTTTTAGTTTGGTGTAGTTCAATTTGTTTGTTTTTTCTTTTGTTTCCCTTGCCTGGTCTGACCCGGCACTTGAAAATATGCTGCTAAGACCAATGTCAAAGAGCGTGCTGTCTATGGTTTCTTCTAGAAGTTTCATGGTTTCAGGTCTTACATTTAAGTCTTTAATATATTTTGAGTTGATTTTTGTCCATGGTGTAAGATAATGGTCTACTTTCATTCTTTTACATGTGGCTGTCCAGTTTTCTCAACACCATTTATTGAAGAGACTCTCATTTCTCTCTTGTATGCTCTTGGCTCCCTTATCAAATATTAGCTGTCCATAGATGTGTGGGTTTATTTCTGGGCTTTCAGTTCTATTCCATTGATCTGTGTGTCTGTTTTTGTGCCAGTACCATGCTGTTTTGGTTACTATGGCTTTGTAGTACATTTTGGAATGAGGGAGTGTTATAACTCCAGCTTTGTTCTTTTTTCTCAGGATTCCTTTCGCTCTTTGGGGTCTTTTTTGTTCCATATAAATTTTAGGATTCTTTGTTCTATTTCTGTGAAAATTGTTGTTGGAACTTTGATAGGGATTGCATTGAATCTATAGATTGCTTTGGGAAGTATGGATATTTTAACTATGTTAATTCTTCCAATCCAAGAGCACAAAATATCTTTCCATTTCCTTGTGTCTTTTTCAATTTCTTTCAACAATGTTTTATTGTTTTCAGTGTACAGATCTTTCACCTCTTTGGTAAAGTTTATTCCTAGGTATTTTATTCTTTTTCTTGCAATTGTAAATGGGATTGTATTCTTAATTTCTCTTCCGCTACCTCACTGTTAGTGTATAGAAACACAACTGATTTTGTATGTTAATTTTTTATCCCGCAACTTGACTGTATTCATTTATTACTTCCAAAAGGTTTTTCATAGATTCTTTAGGGTTTTCTACATATAAAATCATATCATCTGCAAAGAGTGACAGTTTCACTTCTTTTTCAATTTGTATCTCTTTTATTTCTTTTTCTTGCCTGATTGCTCTGGCTAGGATTTCCAATACTGTGTTAAAAAAGAGTGGCAAAAGTGGGCATCCTTGTCTGGTTCCTGTTCTTAGAGGCATAGCTTTCAGTTTTTCTCCATTGAGAATGATATTAGTTGTGGGTTTGTCATATATGGCCTTTATTGTGTGGTGGTGTATTTTCCTTCTATACCCATTTTATTTAGAGTTTTTATCATAAATGGATGCTGTATCTTGTCAAATACTTTCTCTGCATCTATTGAGATGATCGTGTGATTTTTAGGTCTTCGTTTTTTTAATGTGGTGTGTCATGTTGATTGATTTGTGGATGTTGAACCATCCCTGCATCCTTCTAATAAAACCCACTTGATCATGATGTATGATCTTTTTAATATATTGTTGTATTCAATTTGTTAGTATTTTGTTGAGGATTTTTACGTTGATGTTCATCAATGATATTGGCCTGTAATTGTCCTTTTTTGTGTTGTCCTTGTCTGGTTTTGGTATCAGGATAATGATGGCCTTGTAAAATGAGTAGGGAAGTATTTTGTCTTCTTCAATTTTTAGGAATAGTTTGAGAAGAATAAGTATTAACTCTTCTTTGAATGTGTGGTAGAATTCACCAGAAAAGCCATCTGGTCCTGGATTTTTGTTTCTTGGGATGTTTTGGATTACTGTTTCAATATCTTTGCTTGTGATTGGCCTACTCACATTCTCTATTTCTTCATGCTTTAGTTTTGGGAGGTTGTATGACTGCAAGAATTTATGCATTTCTTCTAGGTTATCCAGTTTGTTGGTGTATAACTTTTCAGTTTTGTCTTGTAATCCTTTGTATTTCTTTGGTGTCCATTGTAATTTCCTCCCTTCCATTTCTGATTTTATTTATTTGAGCTTTCTCTCTTTTCTTTCTTAGTGAGTTTGGCTAAGGGTTTGTCATTTTGTTTCTCTCTCGAAGAACCAGCTCTTAGTCTCATTGATCCTTTCTATTGTTTTTTCAGTCTCTATTTATTTCTGCTCTGATTTTTATTATTTCCCTCCATCAGCTAGCTGTGGGCTTTCTTTTTCTTTATTTAGTTCTGTTTTCATTTGAAATTTTTCTTGTTTTTTGAGGTAGGCCTGTATTGCTATAAATTTCCCCCTTAGTACCAACTTTGCTGCATTCCATGAGTTTTGGCATAATGTGTTTTCATTTTCACTTGTCTCTAGGCAGTACACTCTTTTACATTGGCTTTAGCAGCATCTTTTCTTATATCATGTCTCCTCAGGCAAGGGAAACAAAAGAAAAAACAACAAATGGGACTACGTCAGACTAAAAAGCTTCTGTACAGCAAAAGAAACCATAAACAAAACAAAAAGACAACCCACCAACTGGGACAAAACATTTGCAAATCTTATATTCAACAAGGGGTTAATTTACAAAATATATAAAGAACTCATACAACTCAACAACAAACGACCCGATCAAACAATGGGCAGAGGATATAAACAGACATTTTTCCAAAGAAGATATATAGATGGCCAACAGGCACATGAAAAGATGTTCAACATAACTGATTAATAGGGAAAGGCAAACCAAAAATACAATGAGATCTTAGCTTACACCTGTCAGAACGGCTATAATTAACAATATAAAAAGTAATAAATGTTGGAGAGGATGTGGAGAAAATGGAACCCTCATACACTCTTGGTGGGAATGCAAACTGGTGCAGCCACAATGGGAAACAGTATGGAGATGTCTCAAAAAATTAAAGATAGAAATGCCATATTACCCAGCCATCCCACTACTGGATATTTATCCAAAGAACATGAAATCAACAATACAAAGAGATTTATGCACCCCTAAGTTCATTGCAGCACTATTCACAATAGCCGAGAGGTGGAACAACCTAAGTGGCCATCAACTGATGAATGGATAAAAAAGACATGGTATATATACAATGGAATACTACTCAGCCATAAAAAAGACAAAATCATCCCATTTACAACAATGTGGATGGACTTTGAGGGTATTATGTTAAGTGAAATAAGCCATACAGAGAAAGACAAACACTGTATGATTTCACTTACATGTGGAAGATAAACAAACACATGGGTAAAGAGAACAGATTAGCGGTTACCAGAGGGGTTAGGGTGGGGTGTGGGTGAAAAGGGGTAAAGGGATACATATGTATGGTGATGGATAAAAACTAGACTGTTGGTGGTGAGCATGATGCAGTCTATCAGAAACTGACATATAATAATGTACACCTGAAATTACACAATGTTATAAACCAATATGACCACAATAAAATAATTAAAACAAGACAAAGCCCAACAGCAACACTAAAAAAAGAACAAGGAATGTCCTTCAATAGACATAATTCTAAACATTAAGCAGTGGGTTTAAGTAGTTGCTGGTGGTTAATGTCTAGCATACCAAAACTTGATCAATGAATACTCCAAAAGATAGCTTTTTGACTGCCAGCAGTGAATTTCTGAGACTGCAAAATAAATATGTACTTTTCTGGTAATAAACAGATATTTATTAGGTACCAACTATGTGCCAAGTATTTTATCTCAGTACCAGAAAGAAATAAGAAGTTATTTAAATCAAATATCAGCAAAACAATTTCCCTTTTCTAACAAAGTAGTATTCATCTTCAATTGTCCTGTTTCTTATGAGGTCTACTAACATGCAGTGGATGTTTCTCACATATGAACAGAAGAACGTTTAGCTAAAAGGTAACTTGCCTAGAATACTGCTTCAGTTAAAAGGCTCACTTTATAGATTAACCATTATAGTCACTTTTTAATTCATGATATATCTAAACTAATAATAACAGCACAATATACGCTAAAGGGAAATAGGTTTTCTATGCAGGCTTGAAATGCGATCATGTAGTGAGGTAGGGGTTACAAGGGAAGATATTTATAATGTAATTTACCATAAACAAAATTTTTTTAGTGAATATTCACGCTACAGAGTGTATCAGTCAGGTTTCAACCAGAGAGGCAGAACCAGTAGGAGATGGGTACTGAGGGATTTATTGCAGGTAACTTGTTTACAGCAAATTGCTTCACACTTGCCACTCCTGTCCCAACACAGTCCAGAGAATGATTCTCAATGTTTTTAGGCCAGTTGTGGTGATTCAAATACCTTTGCCAGTAATTGTGTTAGGCTTATTTTCCCTGATATAATTCTGACCAATATGAGCTGAAAGTCAGTTATGAAGCTTCTTAAAAATCTGCACAAGGATGATTTTGTAGTTAAAAATGATGTTTGCGATGTTGCACCCACTTTGCAAATATGAGAACAAAGGTGAGAATACAAAAGGAAATGCTGGAAGAACTTTGGCCCTTGATGGTGTTATTGAGCCATTGAATTAACCAACTCAGAAAGCTATGCCATTCTACCACTCATTTATTTATTCATTCACCTATCTGATAATACTTCTTCCCCGTAAATTCTGTTTGAATTGGAAATGTTTGTTAAATGCAGTTTGTAGCCTCTTAACTGATACAGAGGCCAAATAAAATCAGAAATTGCTTGGTAATGCATGAAATCAGAAAAAGAGGATTTAAATGATTCAAATGTTTATTGGAAAACAGGGAAAGGTAATCTAATAAAATATCTCTTTCTCTGGAATTTGGCTTTGGGCATCCAACTATTTGAACCTGGGAGTCAGAGTAACCCTCCTCTCAGCCTTTAGCATGGATTAGCTCACCTGAAGAGCTGACTGAGGCAGGAGATTTGAGGTTCCTCAGCTTGCATGCATCTTCCTTTCTTTCTGAGGGGTTCTCTTAGAGCTACTCTCACTTGATTTGAGAGGGAAGTAGAGCCTTGCTTTCCTCATGTGCTTTTTTCTCCTTGAATTTTGTCACTGAATTTTCTGTCAGTAGATCTCTATCCTGTTGGTAAGAGGTAGGAGGCACTCTGTCCCAGGTCTGATTGGGGTGGGGAGCTAGGAGGAGCTGCACTTTTTGACGCCTTCCAATTCTACCTGGGCAGGACATTCCAAGCCTGGATCTGATCTTGTATGAATTCTGGTCTTTGGAAGCACCTACCTCAAAATCTTCTATGTACTCCCTGGTGGTTGAGACTGGCTTGGGTCGGCAGTGTTGTCCAGGCATGGGGCCCTGAGCCCATGTCTTTCTTTCTCTGCTGGGAGGAAACTCTTCAACCCTCTGTCCCATGCATGGGCTCTACCAGATGCCCCAAGGAGCTCTGAGACTCAAGTTGATAGGGTCATCCCAGGTCCCCGTGGATGGTCACTGGTCCAGGAGGGCAGTATGATAAATGGGTCACACCTACTGACCAAGATAGTATTTCCTTCATGGGATTGCATGAGATTAGGTCACCAGAATGGTACTGACATGCTGATCTTGGGTATCTCTCAGTCACATCAGACACAGGAAGAGTTAAATCCTCTGGGCTACCAGTGGTCTTATGATGACCGTTGTGCTTGAGCCATATAAGGCCTGGACATTAGCTCTCGTCTGCCAATATTCTGACCACAGTGATGCCTCCAGTCTACAGCACCCAAGGGCAGTTGGGGTGGTGGCAGGTCTTATTCATCTTGTGTACCCCCAGGTTTGGCACCCAGGGCGGTCACTCCACCAACTCAAGACAGTCCTCCTGGGATGGCCGTGCCAATCTTCTCCGAGTTTTTTCAAGACTATTGCTCTTCTTCAAGACAATAGACACTTCTGACTGATATTCTTTTATGCTTCAATTGATAAAACTTAAGCTTTGAAATCTAGAAGCGGACATTCCTTGCATAAATGGAACTTCTGCCCACAGGACCCTTGACTGTTCACCCCACTGATGGAACTGTGTAGAAGGAAGATTTACAGTTAACATTGAATGAAATCACATTTTAAGAATGTGGTGACTATGACCTACAAAGTTCAGAAGTCATAACTGGAAGATATACTGTTTTATATTTAGCCTGTAGTACTCCAAATGGTAAATTTAACATGATCAGGAAGCAAATTATGATTCATGTTTTCCTGCACACTCTGGGTAAGACTTGCATTTGTGGACAATAACAACTATTAAGAGACTCATGAAGGGGATAAGAAGTACAAACTTCCAGTCATAAAATAAGTCATAGGGTACAGCATGGGGAATATAGTCAACAATATTTTAATAACTTTGTATGATGACAGAGCTTTTCAGGGTGATCATTTTGTAATGTAAATAAACATTGAATCATTATGTTGTACACCTGAAACTAATAAAGTAGTGTATGTCAACTATACTTCAATAAAAATATTTAAAAAAAGAGTCATTGGAAGCTGATATTCTTTGGCTATTTGAAGGATGATGTACTATCATGAGTAACGAGGTAAACAGCATTTGAAAAACCAAATAAAAGTTACTAAGGAACTGCAGAAGCAAGAAAATCTGAAATGTTTTTATACAAATGGGTTTCAAAAAGCCATGGCATTGTGGGTAATAATAGCCTTGCTACTCATGCGAGGGGATTTGAAATTAGCCACTAATAATGCAGTTGACAATGAAGAGCACATAGAGATGGTGCTTGGACACTATAAGATTCTTCCCAAGCACTCATTGGACATAAGCAAAATATGTAAGTATCTCTTATTTAATTATTATTATAACTCATCATTGATAAATCAATATATTTCACATGGGCTTTGATATTTTGTGATACCTTTTTCATCATATTGTTTGTAGAAAGAGAATCCTTACAAAATATATTTGCCCAGGGCCCTGCAAACCCTGGGGGCAGATATATTGGGCACATTTGGGAAACTTTCTTTTAGAGCCTCTCTTCACTAATTGCACATTGTCTTCAACATTGAGCCCTTTGCCAATTTGGATACAACAGAAAGAATCCTATTCCACATATATCAGTATATCTACTAATAGACACACTCACATACTCACACACAAAAACACACGCATTATCTCAATGCTCACTATCCGAAAACTTGCAATGCAAATTAAAGACCTAAAAAGAATTGACTCTCTCCAAAAAAAAAAAAATATATATATATATCTATCTCATTTATACATCAACTAATATATATAAACATATATAGATATCTAATATGTATTGTGCATTTACTACCTGCCATGAATTACATTATCCTCTTACAGATATCAACATATCTATTCCCTACAATACTCATATGATATAGTTATACTTATTATCTAGATTTTGTAAACAAGAAAACTAAGGAAAAGAGAGATTAAGTAACTGCCCAAGGTCACATAGCTTGTAAATGCAAAATGAGATTTTAATCCAGAAAGCCAAGTTCTCAACCACATTCTTTTTTTTTCTGTTTTTAAACATCTGAAGTTCCACTGAAATTTCCATTTAGGCATTTAGTCTCAAGAAGGCCATTTAAAAAAAATTTTTTTTTTCAAAGATTGGCACCTGAGCTAACATCTGTTGCCAATCTTTTTTTCTTCTTCTTTTTCTCCCCAAAGCTCCCCAGTACCTAGTTGTATTTTCTAGTTGTAGGTCCTTCTGGTTGTGCTATGTGGGACTCCGCCTCAGCATGGCTTGATGAGTGGCACTAGGTCTGCGCCCAAGATCCGAAACAGTGAAACCCTGGGCCGCCAGAGTGGAGTGTGTGAACTTAACCACACATCCACAGGGCTGGCCCGCTCAACCACATTCTTATACTGCCTCTCATATGAATTTTTTTCTTTCTTTTGATATTATATTTTTGCACAGTTTGTCTTGGAATGCATTTTTCAGGAGTGTTTTATTTGAAACAAAGTGATTCAAAGAAAAATTTTATCATTGATATTTAGAGAGGAGAGATTGTGATTGTGATTGACATTTTTAAAGTAGTGTATAATAAATCCAGTAAAGATTTTATTCACTCAAAACATTCAGCAATGCAAAATTTTCATAAGGTAAGTTTTGAGTAGATGTTCAAATATGTGACAACGATATCATGAAAAAGACATTTAAAAACTTTGCACACACGATAATTGATTAGAGAATAACAAGTTGTGTGTACATTTTTGTGAGCCAGCACAGCCATTATTTTTCTCCCTGAACTGCAAGATAAGCAGAGTCAAAAGTGACCACCCACAAGTTTGATCAATCTAACAACTGCCTTTAAATTTTTCCTGGAGTCCATGACTTTTCATTGGTAAACCCTAATCTTAATTTTTTGTCTACAAAAATGCTCATTACCATCTGATAGAACATTAAAAAGTAGTAAAAAGAAAATCACTATAGCCTATAGATTTGAACTTGGTTTTAGCTGTACTCTAAAACCAGAAAAACTATGTTGCTTATTAAAACTATATTTTCTAATTAAGTTCTTGCAAGGATTCAAATTGCATGCAGCACTATTGTTTAGGGTTATTTAAGGAAGTGCTATAACTTTTAAGAAGCAGTGCAAGCTCACCTGTAGTCATGAGTTGTTATGACAAATTCAGTTTCCTTTGATCATATAGTAAATAATAACAAATTCCTACACAAATGGCCAGAATTAGAGTTATATAATCCTTTGGGTACTCTTAATTTGGAGAAGTGTGTGTTTTGATCATCTTTAGGGAATGAATATATGATTTTTTGTGGTAGTACTTATTGAAATATTTAGGATAAATTTTAGATATTATATACTTTTTGATGAATATAATATATATTTAGTTGGTTCTGTCCCACATTTACTTTTTGTATTTCAGACTATAGTATAAAAGTATCTATTGTTCTAAAGAGGAATTTGGAAATTCTAGATTTCAGCCAAATTGAATAATTTATTTTTCTCTTTCCAAATCTCCATCCACTCTATAATGCATTCTCATTTTTATAATTTAACCTCTCAACAACATGAACTAGTGTGATCAAAATCCTGCTCTACTCCTCTTCTAAAGCACATTTTTCTCTTGGATTAGCCAGCACAGTAATCTTTTGACTTTTCTTCTACCTTTATTCCTGGTTTTTCTGTTGGCCCCTCTTTTTCTATAAAGCCATATGTTGGCATTCTTCAAGGCTCAACCCTGGGCCCTTAGCCATCTCATTCTCACGTGTGGCTTTAATTGCCACCTAGAGAGAGATAACCTGTCTGTATGTAGACCTAGCCAAAGACTTCTTCACTCAGCTCACAAGCTGTTCCCTACTCCACTTCATGGTCTTCTTCCAATGTGTACTCTCCTAATGAATAGCATCACTATTTACTCTACTGCAAGAACAGAACATAGACATCATTCTTGACACACTTCGAAGTCCAATCCGTCAAAAACTGTATTATAGTTACTGCTTAGACATCTTTGCTGTACTTCTACTGCATATTTGAAAGTAGCAGTTATAATCATCTCTCTTGCATTCCTTCACCTTCAGTTGATCCATCTGTGCACACTCTATTTCTATGTGCACACTCTATTTCTACATGACAAATACATTCTCTGCCTCTCTGCCGGAACAATATTGTCAATAAATCTGAATATCTTTTTTTGCTTAAAGCTCTCCAGTCAGTTCTTTCTGTCCTTTTGATAAGGACAGACTTCTTTAACATGTCCTAAGAGGCTTCACCTGTTCTGTTCCCTAGCTGCCATTTTGACCTCTCTCTTACTACATTTTCTCTAATTCTTCCTCTTCATAGTTCATGAATTTATTTTATTTGTTATCATCTTGATGTTTCCATCCACCATAGATATACTCAAAATGCTGTTCCCTTTTCTCTATCAAAATGCTTTGGCTTCAAGAAATGGACAAATCAAAATCTATTTGCTTATTCAATGGCAATTTATCACATCCTATAAGAAGTCAAGGGACGTTCAGGAAGGGTTAACATCATCAAAGCCCCAGGTTCTCCCAAGTTTTCTCCTCTATCATTCTCACATAAGATGCCTCCTCTTTGGAAATCTTCTCTCAGGTTCTAATGATGGATAGTAGCAGCTTTGGGTATCATATTCTTCACACAATATCTAAAGATAGAAGTAGGTTTTTCTCATCCTTGTGTCTCCTTTTAAGATTCGGAAATCCCTGAAATTTCCTAGATAATTTATCCACATGTGTAACAGGTAAAAATTATGTTAAAAACCCATGAGTGAAACATCACCACAAGTTATATGGGATACTCTGGGCCCTTACTTGATATTCCCAATTGAATAAAACTCTCTCTCTGGTAGGTTCTCTGAAGTGTATTCTTATATACTGCACACAGCATGGTGTCCTTTGTACTGCCACTTATGATACTTGATCAATGCATTTGGTTATGCATATACATATCTATATATATATATCTTATAGAACATATGAAGTGACATTCTTAATGACTAATAAAAAGGAACAAGAAGTTTATAGTTAGAGATCTAAGCTTAAACTCAGTTTCAGCATCTTCAAATTGGAGAGAAGGTGACTTCGAGGATGGCAATGTGAGGAGGTCTACAAGCCCACTCCCCAGCGAAACAAGCAAAGATGATTAAAAGTATAAAAGAATGACCATTTAAAGTCTCTGGAATTGTATGAAGGTCATACACCAAATGAAGAAACAATTATTCAAGAAAATCGACTAAAATTCAGTCAGAACAGAAAACGTCTGTGGCGTTTTCCACAATTTACTCACCTTCTCCCTTCTCCTCAACTCAGCTTGATGGAAGCGATACTCAGGGCATGTGTGACCAAAAGATAGGTTCTCCCTGCCCTCAGATCTCAACCAAGAGCTACCTCATCTCACTGGGCATAGACTGCCAGAATTTCTCAACCCTTCTAACTCCTACTTGAAGTGGCTAATTTCCTGGTGATCATGGCCAATAGTCCTGGGTCTCTCTTACTCAGCCCAGACACTATCCATTGGATAGAGACGCTACCCTATTTATCTTAGGATAAAGAGGCTCTACCCCATCTATAGAGGTTCTACATGAGGTCCTGCCTAGAAGCATGGCAGGCCAAGAATAATGGGCCATGATTGCCTTTGCCCCACCTGACTTGTAGGGTGGAGGTTCCATGATGGGAGAGGCAAGCAGAAAAGACCAGAGGCTAACACCTCACTCAATGCACAGAGTAGTGGCTGAAAGATTTTGGCCACAGATTTCTGGCACATCAGGAGAGGCAGTACATAAGAAAAATAAACCAAACTCTCCCCAACAGAACTTATTTTGTGGTAAGTTCAAGCCTATTGGTGCTCTCATAAATAACAGCTCCTCTTAAATAAGAACAACAAGCATAATTAACTGGGCCAATCTTCCCACCTCCAATTCAGGAGCAGTGGCTCAGAGATTTTTCCCAGGGGGAAAAGACAGGCCATAAGAAAATAGAACTCTGAAGCTCTCCACAAAAGAAATGATTTTATTTAGAACAGTATGGGGAAGGTCAAGCTTAACAGTGCTCTTGAAGAAAATAGAGATTTTGTTTATAAGCAATTAAGAGGAAGATGACAGCATCATGAGAGAAACAAGCTAAACTTTAGACAGGTTACTTTACCAAAGAGAACTAGTGAAGGAGACAGGTAAGTAGAGGCCTTCTGTTGTCAGAACAAACCTAGAAGACTGTTCTCAAAAACTGCTCCTTCAAAGGGGCCCAGATTTAATTGGATCAGACTAGGGAGCAGTTTATGCTCCAAGGCATTGTTAAAAGCAATAAGACAATCAACTAGTAATTAGTGGAGCTGGGTGTAATACCAAAGGGGATGACAACTTAGCAGAGAGATCAGAGAGAAGGATAGGAAAAAACAGCCCTGATAAAGCCATTGTCATTTCAAGGCGAATGTGAGTAGGCCCAACTGCACACTTTGAGGTGCAACACCAAATGATTCACTCAGCTAACTTCTCTGAAGAAACTGATAACCTGATTCTAAAATTTGTATGGAAATTCAAGGGACTCAGAATAATCAAAACCACCTTGAAAAAGAAAAGCAAATTATGAGGACTTACACTTCTTAATTTCAAAACTTACTACAATGGTACAGTAATCAAAACAGTGTGGTATCGGCATAAAGATAGTCGTACAGATTTGTGAAATAAAATTGAGAGTTCAGAAATAAACTGTCATAGTAGTATGATACACATTCTTCTCAAGGGCACAAAGATCATATGTTGGCCCACAAAAGACTCCAAATAGCCAAGATAATCTTGAGCAAGAAGAAAAAAGCTGGAAGCATCAAACCACCTGATTTCAAAATATGTTACAAAGCTCTAGTAATCAAAACAGTATGGTACTGGCATAAAAATAGAAGCATACACCAATGGAACAGAATAAAGAGCCTAGAAATGCATTTACAGTCACCTAAGACAGTCTAGATTAGATACAGTCAATCTTCGACAAGAATGCCAAGAATTCACAGTGGGGAAAGGATAGTTTCTTCAATAAACGGTACTGGAAAAATTGGATATTCACATGCAAAGAATGAAATAGCATCCTTTTCTTACACCACTCACAAAAATCAACTCAAAATAGACTAAACACTTACACATAAGACATGAAATTGTAAAATTCCTAGTAAAAAATATAGGGAATAAGCTCTTTGACATTGGTCCTGGTGATAATCTTTCGTATATTACACCAAAAGAAAAGGCAATGAAAGCAAAAGTAAGCAAGTGAGACTATGTCAACCTGAAAAGCTTCTGCAGAGCTAAGGAAATAATAAAATGAAAAGGTGGCATAGTGGGAGAGAATATTTGCATGCCATCTATCTGATAAGAAGTTCTCCAAAATATACAAAACTCGGTAGCAAAAAACCCCTCAAATAACTAAATAACTAATTAAAAATTGACAAAGGAACTGAATAATTTCTCCAAAGGAGATGTGCAAATGGCCAACAGGTACATGAAAAGGTGCTCAAGATGACTAATCATCAAAGAAATGCAAATCAAAGCCACGATGAGATGCCACCTCATTAATGTTAGCAAGGAGGATAGCACTTACAGAAAGAAAAGACATAAGTGCTGGCAAGGATGTGGAGAAAAGAGAGCCCTTGTACTGTTGGTAGGAATGTAAATTAGTACAGCCATTATGGAAAACAGTTCCATAATGTGAGGTTCCCCACAAAATTAAAAATAGAACTACTATAGGATCCAGCAATCCCACTTCTGAGTACATATCCAAAGATTATAAAATTACAGTCATTCATCACTTAACGATGGAAACATTCTGAGAAATGCACAGTTAGGTGATTTCATCATTGTTCAAACATCATGGGGTGCACTTACACAAACCTAGATGGTATAGCCTGCTACACACTTGGACTATATGGTATAACCTATTGTTCCTAAGCTACAAATCTCTACAGCATCTTCCTGTACTGAATGCTATAGGCAATCGTAACACAACGGTATTTGTGTATCTAAATATATCTAAACATAGAAAAGGTACAGTAAAAGTGAAGTATAAAAGATCAAAAAGTGGTACACCTTTATAGGGCACTTTCCATGAATGGAACTTGTGGAACTGGAAGCTGTTCTGGGTGAGACACTGAGTGAGTGGTGAGTGAATGTCAAGGTCTAGGACATTGCTGGACCCTATTGTAGACTTTATCAACATTGTACACTTAGGCTACATTAAATTTATCAAAAATATTTTTCTTTCTTCAGTAATAAACTAGCCTTAAATTACTGTAACTTTTTAATTTATAAACTTGGTTTTTTTAACTGTGATTCTTTTGTAAAATAACACATCTTAAAACACAAACATATTGTACAGCTGTACAAAAATTCTTTCTTTATATTCTTATTCTATAAGCTTTTTTCTATTTTTAAATTTTTTCTTTTACTTTTTGAACTTTTTTTTTAAAAACCAAGACTCAAACACACATTAGCCTAGACCTACACAGGGCTAGGATCATCAATATCACTGCCTTCCACCTCCACATCTTGTCCCACTGGAAGGTCTTTAGGGGCAATATCACCTGTAGAGCTGTCATCTCCTAGGATAACAATACCTCCTTCTGGAACACCTCCTGAAGGGCCTGCCTGAGGCTCTTCTCGAGGAGGGGTCACTCTCTTCAGAAATATGTCCATGGTGGTTTGCTTGGTTTGTTTCCTTTTTTTCTTTTTATCGTAGATTTGCTTGTTAGCAGATAATACACCATGAACATTCCTCTCTATTAATAAAAAACTGAAAGGTTTTTATTAATAGAGGGTCCATGTTTTTAAACTTTTTAAGGAGCTTGTTGAGGTCTGTTAAAGCTTCTGTTAAGCTCTTCACTCTGGATTTTCTTGGGGGTTCTTCTTTTTCTTCTCCTATAGTTTCCTCTTCTCTTGCCTCTTCTTCAGCCACGTGTTCCTTATCCAATTCCAACAACTCCTCATTAGTCACTTCCTCAGGAACCATCTCTAGGAGCTCCTCAGTGTCATCCTCATCTACTCCCAGGTTAAAATTGTTTGCCATCTCAACAACAGCCTTGCTAATCTTTGTAACCTCCTCATCCATGGCAAATCCTTTGAAGTCACGGATGAACCTCCTGAGTTTCTTCTTCCAGATGCCATTCATACACTCTTTGGTGATATCACCCAAGTCCAAGAAAGGTTCTTGATGAAGTCATAGAAGTTGTGATCCTTCCAGAATTGCATCAGTGTCTTCCTCAGTGGCAGCAATAGCCTGGGCAAAGATCTTCCTCAGGTAGTAGGCCTTAAAAGCTGCTATAACTCCTTTATCCATTGGTTAGATCAAAGACGTGGTGCTTGGAGAGAAAAATACTGTTTTGATACTGGGACGGTGATCATCAATTAAAGGAGGATGTCTATTATCAACAACAAGCAAAGTCTTGAAAGGCATGTGATTCTCCAAACAGTACTTCTTTATTTTGATGTCATAGCAACACAGGAGGGCACCCTGGGAGATGAGCCAGGTCATCCATAGCTCCTTATTATTCCTGCAGTACACTGACAGTGTGTACATATCTGTATGCTTGAAGGCCCTGGGGTCTCATGGTGCTGGATCATAATGGATTTCAATGTGTAGCCTGCAACATTTCCTCCAAGCAAGACTGTCGTCGTGTCCTTAAAAGCCTTTAAACCTGACATTGACTTGGCCTCCTTATGAATGAAAGTCCTTTCAGGCATCTGTTTCCAGAATAGGGGAGTTTCATCCATACTGAATATTTGCTCTGGGAAGCATTTTTCTCCACAATCAGCGTATTTAGAGTTTTCAAAAATTCTTCAGCTGCCTTCACATCAGCACTCACAGACTCGTCACGCACTTTCACGCTGTGGAATGAACAACAATTCTTGAATTGTTTAAATGACTCACAGCTGGCAGCAAATTCAACATTGTAGTCAGGTCCAGTCATTTCTTTCAACATCACAAACAAACGTTTTGCTTAGGTCATGATCGTCACAGTGCTGAGAGGGATACGCTTCTGTGTCTGGTCTTCAATCCAGATCATTAGAAGTTTCTCCATGTCTGATATAGACCTTTCTAAAATTTTGTTAGTCTCTTTGCCTTCAATGAAGCAGATCCTTTAACAGGTTCCATCACTTTGTTCTTATTCTTCAACATCATAGCTATGGTGGAATGGGACACACTTGACTGGTGAGCACCATCACTAACTTTCCACCTTCATAGTCCCTAATCACTTTTCATTTTGTTTCCAGCTCAATTACTGTCAACATTAATTTTGTTTCCAGTCTCTTACTGTCAACATTATCACTGGGTTTTGTATGCATAGGGGCCATGATGAACAAAAACCCACAAGATTAAATCAAACACGAGAAAATAATGCAATCAAGAGACAAAGTAAATTCAAGATGTATGAGGCTGCTGCTGGAGCAACACGACATACTGTGATACAGTAAACATTTTTATGTAAGTAGAAAGAGTTCATTACGAAATAACAATAAAAAGTATAGTATAGTAAGTACATAAATCATTAACTGTCGTTTATTATCATTATCAAATATTATGCACTGTCCATAATTGTATGTGCTATACTTTTATATGACTGGCAGCTCAGCAGGTTTGTTTACATTAGCATCACCACAAACACATGAGTAAAACATTGTGCTGTGATGTTACAATGGCTCCAACATCACTATTATGGAATTTTATAGCTCCATTATTATCTAATGGGACCACTGTCATATATGCAGTCTGTCATTGACTGAAATGTTATGTAGTGCATGTCCGTAATATCTTGAAGAGAAACCTATACTCCCATGCTCACTGGAGCATTATTCACAGTAGCCAAGATATGGAAATAACCTGTCTGTTGATGGACAAGGAAACTGCCAGATTAGATATAGATACACATATACACACATATATATTACCATAAATATATGTAATATAATATATATGCATATGTATATATAATGAAATATTATTCAGCTTTAAAAAATAAAATCCTGCCATTTGAAAAACATGAATGAACTTGGAGGACAATACACTAAATGAAATCAGCCAGACCCAGAAAGACAAATACTGCATGATATCACTTACATGTAGAATCTAAAAAAGTCAAAGTCATAAAATCAGAGAGTAGAATGGTGGATACCAGGGCTGGGAGTAGGGGAAATGGAGAGATGCTGGACAAAGGTCACAAACTTACAGGATGAATAAGATCTAGAGATCAAATGTACAGCATGGTAACTATATTAATACTGTATTGTATACTTAAAATTTGCTAAGAGAGTAATCTTAAGTGTCTTCACACACATACACACACACATACACAAATGGTAACTATGTGAGATAATGGATATGTTAATTAGCTTGATTGGGGTAATCATAACACAAAGTATACTTATATCAAAACACATTATAGATATTAAATATATAAATTTTTTATTTGTCAATCATACCTTAAGAAAACTTGGGAAAAATTAAGGAAAAACAAACAAACAAAAACTAAAGGCATGCATTTAAAAAATTGTGTTATATTGGGAGGCTAGCCCCATGGCCAAGTGGTTAAAGTTCCGTGTGCTTGGCTTTGGCACCCCAGGTTCACAGGTTCGGATCCCACGTGCAGACCTACTCCTTTCATCAGCCATGCTGTGGTGGTGTCCCACATACAAAGCAGAGGAAGATTGGCACAGATGTTAGCTCAGGGCTAACCTTCCTCAAGCAAAAAGAGAAGAGGATTGGCAATGGTTGTTAACTTAGGGTAAATCTTCCTGACACACACAGACACACACACACACAAAAGTGTTATAAATAATGAGGAATTTGGGCTTGTATTAAACAACATTTGGGACAAAGTTCAGGAAGCAAAATCCTGTCTGCCCTAACTCACTACTCCCCATGAGGTTGCTAAGGCAGCTACAGTAAATGGAGAGCAAGATTCTAATGATCAAATCTCTCTTATGAAGTGTATAAGCTAAGCTGAAGGTCTTTGTGGGACTTTCCACTCTCTAAGCCCAAATAAAAAGCTTACCATCAGTCACCCTTGAACAGAGAAGCAAGAAACAGGCTGCAGCTGGGTGTGAGTGGAGCAACGAGAGCACCAGATGTCTTGCATTGCCCTTATGGATTTGGAACCACACGGAACAATTTAAGACATACTGATTCCACCCACTAATAAATGGAGGCTCCCTGCTCTCAGGGCAGAGCAAGCAGGGTGGTATACGATGGGAGTGGAGTCCTCTCTTCTAAAATGAAAATGTGACCTTGTTTTTTAGTCCCAGGCTTGGGGACATCTGGGCCTCAAGAACAGATGCATATTATTTATTTGTATGTTTTATTTGCTTTTATTGTTTTGTTTTATTCATGTTCACACCCTTTAATTTGGGAACCAGTAAGTAGTGTGGTTAACAGTATGTGCTTTGAAAGAGAGTCCTGAATTCAAATCCTAAAACTGCTCTTTATTTGCTGTATGAGCCTGGCCAAGATCTAAACCTCCGAAAGCCACAGTTTTCTCATCAGTAAAACAATGCTAATTCATAGTGCAATTCTAATGTTGTGATGAGTGACTATTATGATATAAGTTGATTATCACAACGTTTGGCACAAGAGTTCTCAGTATGCTTAATAAATATTCAGAGAGAAATAAAATAAACTTATTCAAACTGAGAACTCACTTCCCACTGGTAAGACTGACATATAAATAGATCTAATGCAAGGTAGAGGGTGCCATGTGCTACAAGAGACCTTTACACAAGCTTTATAACTATGGGCAAAAGAAAGTAACTCTCAAAAGGGAGGAAGTGGAGAAGTGGCAAATGTACTTATGTGGGTGAAGTAGAAGGTGCTTGGGGCAAAAGTGGGGGATGGGACAAAAACAGTTTAGAACAAATTAAACATTAGATGAGGAGTTTGTATGCCATAGGTATGGTAAATGGCAATCTGAGGGAAGAATGCCCTTGAGATCTCCTTTTTTTATAATATTTAATCGAATGGATCTCAATTCAATACTTGCATGAAGCATGACCTTAGGAAAAACTGAGAATGTGGTTTCATGACATTATGACCCATAGAATATAAAGTATAACAAGTAGGAAATATTTTATTATGATGATTTGCTTTACTTTAACAATGGGAAGATACACACTGTTCTATATTAGTGTGGTGGGTTTTTTTTCTAGACTTTTTTTTTTATTTTTCCTTTTTCTCCCCAAAGCCCCCTGGTACATAGTTGTGTATTTTTAGTTGTAGATCCTTCCAGTTGTGGCATGTGGGATGCCGCCTCAGCGTGGCCTGATGAGCAGTGCCATATCTGCTCCAGGATTCGAACTGGTGAAACTCTGGGTCACCAAAGCAGAGTGCATTAACTTAACCACTCAACCTCGGGGCCAGCCCCTTAATATGATGTTTTTAAAGGGAAATTTCATTCAAGGTAGATAAGCAAGGTTGAGAAGAGCATTAGGTTTTGTCAGTAAGAATTCGTATGATGTTCTTTTCATCTGTCATTTTTGTTATTGCTGCTATATTCTGCACATTCTAAAGGCCAATGAGGGAAAAATGTATGGGAGATGGTGAAGTCCGTGCTCACCTGATTTATATTCTAACCCTAGAAGTCAGGTAGGGCCAACCAGTTTGCAGATAGATATCTGAACTTGTGAACCTGGTGAAAATGAATCAAATATTCTAAGTTGTAAACACAAGACAGATGCTTATTTTATGACTAGGCCAGATGCTTACTGAATAATATTCCCACACTTGCTAATATATTTGATAACCAAGCACTAAATTCTTTCTCAAGTTTAAAGAGACACATCATGCTCAATAATAGTGAATTAATTTTAGCAAAACCAATGTAAATAACATAGATTTTTAAATGTAATTCTTTTTGTCTAAATGATCCCTGTGTACTGAAATGAAATATACGCTGCTAGTTTTCCTCATTTACACTTTATGTTCATCTAAGAAAAGAGGTTATAAAGAAAACCATAAACAGAACATTTGAATGTGTTCAGCTCACAGTTAACAGGCCAGATAGAAGCAGGTCAACCATTGAAATGTTGCGTTATATTAATGGAATTTATTTTTCTGACTGATTCCAGCAGTAATTTTCAAAGCTTAGGTTGAAAAGTCCTGTGGCATTTTGTACGGCATATGGCCGTTTACAGTATCTCCCCTTCTTGCAGGCTCAAATACAAGACATTTGCTAAACAAATGTCAGACTACCTCTTTTTCTGGTCCAGTTCTTATTTAGTATAGAACACAGGGACTCCCATGGGCATGTATTCATCCAGGAAAGGTGTGGGGAGAAAGCAGAGGGGGCAGCATGATGAAAATTATATTCAATGATTTTCCTACTGTGTTTTTAGATATTAAAAGTTACCGTTGTGGTAACCTATAGTCCTTAGGAGAAATGTGTATCATCTCCTGTCGGGAGCATATGGCACTTCATATCTTCTTGGGGCTCCCTTCTCATCGCCTATACACACTTCCACATTTTAGGCAGAGAGGTCTTGCCCACCTTACTTTTCTGTGTATACAAATAAAGATGGCATTCATGCTACAAAATTAAATCTAGTCTTTATAGTTTATTCTTATAAGTAGAGAGATACCCTATTTTTAAAACTAAGGAAAACAGTTTCTAGAACTGGTAAGATTAATTTAAATACCACTATTCCTTTAATTTGCCAAGTGGGCTTGTCTTAAGTGAATCCCATATCTATTATTCTTGCCTTACTTCCCGTTGCATTTAGTTTTCTAGCTGCATTAAAATTTGTAAGGAAGCAATTGAAAATAATCCATGATTATTATAAGTGATGGCCCGCAGTATTGAAAGGAATCTCTAGAACTGTGTGCATTTGAGTGCCATTCTTTCATGCATGCATTTCTTCAAGATTGACTTTTTTGTTTGTGTCATCTCATGGGTTGTTGATTCAGAGAAAAAAAATTCTCCTTGTCTTTAAGAAACACACCATCACTTAGGCTAGAGACAGGCAATCAAACACATTCTCAAGATCAAGCACATTAGATATGAACAAACCCTGATGCAGAAAGGGGATTGGGGAGACTGACCAGAGGCTCCTCCGAGCTGAGGGTTGAAGAAGAAGAATCAGTTATCCAGGGAACTGCTTTAGATCCCTGACACCAAACTTGTGACATTGCTTAAGCGGTCTCACTCCTGGCTGCCTGAGCAATCTCCTGAGGAGCTTTAAAAAACAAAACAAAACCAAAAGCCAAAACCAAAAACAGATAGCGCATGACCTCCAACCCCAAGAGATTCAATTGTTCCGGCTAAGGGGGCCCAGATACTGGAAATTTTTTCAAACTTCTACAGATAAGTATAATTTGCACTGAGGGTTGAGAACCACTGCCTATCAAATCAAAATAAAATATTTTTATCTCACTTTTGCAGTACTTCTGACTTACTTTAGAGTCAGTAAAATAAAGTATGTTAAGATTCTGAAGCCTATCTAGGTTGGTTGTAAGAAATTAATTTGTAATCGAAATTACTTAGCTGTGTTATTTTTCTCCTCAGTCTCTTGTCGAGCTGGATTTATGGAGGGACTTACACCTAGGTCTGACGTCAGCCTCGGGGAAGTAACGCTTGGGCACGAGCCAATAAGATCATTCGACTATTCGGGAAAAGAGTACTGGTACAATTGTTTTTGTTTCTTCAACTGTAAGGGTAATTTTTCAAAAGTTTCTTCACTTTTTTTTCAAGCTAATCGAAAAAGGAATTTTATTTTAAATACTCTGCGATTGAAACAATTTGCAGAAAATATGTGCCTTCTTAAGCCAATATCCAGTGAATGCTACATGCAGACAATTTCTACAACCATATATATAGTGACATGCTTAGTAGAAATAATACATTTATGTATTTCTATTCTTCTGGGATTAGAAGGAGTAAACAGAAATGTCAAGTAGACCAGTGCTTCTCCATCCTTCCCATTTTACTTCTCCCAAATGTTCTACCAAATCATCAAGTTTCCAAATTATCACAAACAAAATGAATAACACTTTATAGAGATAACTTTGGCAATTAGTATGTGTTCAAAAGCTTTTTCTTGGGAATTTAGAAACATCATAAATTGATAATAGTTATGTTTATACACACATATGTATGCATGACATATATACATATTATAATTATGTAGAGAGACTGTATACTACACACATATATGTTGTCCTTGAAGAGACGTCAGGGGTAGTTCTGACTGTGGAGTTGCAGGATGTTGAGATGAATGAAGTGTTTGAGGAAGATAATTTTATCATGTAGTTGTAGAAAGCCTTGTAACCTGAGAAAGCCTTGATAATAAGCATTATTCTAAGAGAGACTCTTCTAGTCATCCTAGTTTCAGTGGGGCTCCTGGTAACCATGACAACGATCCTCTCCAGGCTGAGAAGCTAAAGCGCACAGAGAATGCACACAACATAATCACACTTGTTGAATATTCACATTGGTTTGACTGAACTTTGAGTCTTTCAGGCTTTGAAAAATGAAGCATTTTTATTGTTTTATGACTATATTTCTACTGTATATATCCAATTATCATCAAATTCTTCCAATTCCTTCGCTCTCAGATTCACACTTTTTGTTTATTTCGTAAGATTCTTACCACCTGTCACTAGAGTGTTAGGTCCTGTGTAACTGTAATACAAAGATTTCCTCACCTGTGTGGTAAAATTATCTTCCTCAAATACTTTATTCTCTTCATGACTCCTCATTTCAGAATTATCCCCAACCTCCTATGAATAACAGTAGTCAAATTACATGAATCTCAGATCAGCTAATAAATATATATGCCTGTTGGGCAGCGTAGCCAGAAGTGAAGAGTTTAGAATGAGAGAGACTTTAGGGAAAGTCATCATCTGAGTTTCTCCTGGCCTCAAAATGGTAGGAACAGATGATTGAGTGATAATTCACATTTCACATTCACATCCATTAATAAAGAATCTCTAGCCCTCATCCGAAAATTCTATCATCGCTAGGAATTCCACAGAGTACCTGCTGGGTGTTTATGAGGCTTCTGCCCACAAGCCTGTCCTGACAGTCTAAGGCGTGTACTATTGACGTCCTACTCTTGCTTGCAAGGCACGTACACCTCTGTTTCACCAGGTCTTTCCTCACTGCCCAAGCAGTTCAGGGGCAGGTGGCACATTCGAAGTGGAAATTGTCTTTCTTTATTTTGCTCTTTAGTAGAAGAGTTCCAAGGAAGCATTACAATGATTTACCAAAAATTACCTGTAATCCTGTTCACGCTTGCTCTCTGCATAATTAGCCACAGCTGTTTATTTTACTCTCAAAAGTAACATAGTCGGGGTGAGAAATTACATGGTCACCTAGTTAATCAGGTTTTCCTGTCTCACTACCTCCCCCTCCCCCCACCTGCCAAAAAAGCTCTCTGTAGTTGTTAAAAAGGAATCCAAAGATTTGAGACCCAGGAGAAAGAGGCAGGGAAACAAATTCCAGTTTCAGCCACCACAACTCTAGCCCACCGTTGGGGCACAACTACACCTTCCTTCCTGGGTTTCTCATATATTATTTCAGTTAGATTTATTCTTTCTAAGAAGGTTCTTCAATGTCATATGGAAAAGACTTTTGGTAAGTCCAGACTGTCAGCAATTCTCCGGGTATCCATAAATCATGCTCAAGCCGAAATATCGTCCCTCACTTCCAAACAGTACCCAGCCACTCCTCTAGAAATGCAAGCTTCTCATCCAGCTCTTGCCAGTGCTCCAGCCCATGAGATCCCATTCTCCCGGTGCACTGTTTTAGCTGTTTCTTTTTAACTTCCATATGGCATCACTTCCTAAGCCAAAATAATTTGCTTACCACCTTACAATTGTTATTTTCTTTTCCCAATTATTGTGCCCCTTGCAAAATCCCATTCTCTCAGTGTAGAAAATATTTTCCCCTCCGCTGTGTCAGTACATGTCCATTAATTCAACTGATGTGTATTGGGTGTCCAAAATGTCAAAGGCACATTTCTCCACTCCTTACCAATTGTACTGCACGTGTTTTCATGACATGTTTATCTAACAGTTTTATTATACTTTCCAATGGCTCCAGCTCCAGCATCCTGATTTATGAATCAATTTCATATAACATAACTTGACATAAACCTTGACTACTAAATATTTTTCAATTTTCTTAATTTTTCATCTATGATTACAAATTATATGAGAGAACACATACTAGTTAATTTGCATTCTCTCATAGTGCCTAGGGCAGTGTTCCCCTCAAATCCACTATACAACTGTTATTGACAATAGTTCACATTATGTGAATTTCAGGTTAGCTAATAGATGTATATATATCCCTTCCCCCAGCATCAGTTTAGTGTATTGTGCCTAAAAGTGCACGAATTAATGGTTGATACTAGGGTTGAGACAGGGAGTGTACAGATGAGCCGGTAACATCTTGTAGTGCCAGAAAGTAAAGAAATAAACAAACAAAACACACATACACGCCCCACACTCCATGATGAGCGCATGTTAAAAGGACACAGGAGCCAACTGAAAGAGCTCCCAGTGGCCAAAGCTGGACAATCGGAGCAAGAATATAAAGTACTATTGGATTACAACCCAAAGCATAAAATAAATATCCATGAGTCCATTTTGATATACATAAATGATTGCATAAATAAATAAATAGGGGAGAATAGATACATTTTCTATGAAGAAGAATTCCAAACAATTTATATAGATAGTACTCCCTTGTATTAGCCAGGGTTTTCCAGAGCAATAGAGCTCACAGAATTGTGTATATTTATCTCTGTCACAGAGAGAGAGAGATTTATTTTAAGGAATTGGCTCATGTGTTTGTGGAGGCTTGATAATTCCAAAATCTGCAGTGAGGGTAGGCTGGCAGGCTAAAGGCTCAGAGAAGAGTTTTGGTTTGAATCCAAAGACAGTCTGCTGGCAGAATTCCTTCTTGCTTGGAGGATGCCAGTCTTTTTCTATTAAGGCCATCAACTGATTGAATGGGGCCCACCCACATTGTGGAAGATAATCAGCTTTACTTAAAGTCCACTGATTTAAATGTTAATCTCATCTAGAAACACCTTCACAGAAACACCCAGAATAATGTTTGACCAAATATCTGGGCACTGTGGCCTCGCCAAGTTGACATTTAAAATTAACCATCACACTCCTCCAGAGAATGAGGATAACTCCCCATCTCTTAAATGTGGGCTGTTTATAGTGACTTCCTTCCAATGAGTAAGTTTGGAAAGAGAGTGCAAAGAATAACTTCACAGTGGAGAAACTTGAAAAATACAAAGTGTTGGGTGATCAAGGTCAACCTCAGCAATGATAAACTGTGCTGATATATGTATCTTCAATACGATGTGATGAATATAGCATTTTATCTCTGTGGTCTTCCTATCCAAAACCAAAACACCCAGTCTAAGCATGAGAGAAACAGACCAACTCCAATTGACGAGCATTCTACAAAAATACTTGATCAATACTCCTCCAAACCATCAAGGTCATGAAAAACAGGGAATGTCTTAGAAGCTTTCACAGTCTAGAAAATCCTAAGGAGACATGCTGAGTAAATGCACTGTGGTATCCTGGATGAAATTCTGGTACAGAAAAGGGACATTGGGTAAAAACTAAGAAATCTGAATAAAGTATGGACTTTTTTAGTCATAGTTATAATATTGATTCATTTGCTGTGTTAAATGTACCAAACTAATGTAAGATACTAATAGGGGAAACTAGATGTGGATCATAGGTGGACTCTCCGTCCTGTCTTTACAAAGTTTTTATAAATCTAAAATGCTCCTAAAATATTAAAAAAATTCAAGAAACGAAAAGGTACATGGATTTTTACATCAGGCAGAGCTTTAAAGAAAAATGCCTAAATGGTCATGATTTTATTTTTCCCATTTCACAAGACTGTAGAGAGAATAAATTAAACGGTGAATATGTGGAGTCACGAACAAACGGTCTGGCACGCGGTATGCCCCATCATGCTAATTTCCTCTCTCTGCTCATACCTCTCCAACAAAAAGTGTTAGGTTTATTATTATTGTTATTTTAAGTAAAAATGCCAACAATTCATGGCAAAACAATAGGTGATTGATTCATTGAGAAAATTAACTTTATTCAAATCTACAGCTCTACTGTACATACTTGCTTAAAAATCTCCATTAAGCATACATAATCACTAGCGGGAGGGAAGCAATAAGATTCTCCATGGAGAGAACAAATTTTCAATGCAGGTAATCAATATTCTTGGAACATCTCAAAAGAAAAGACTAAAAGGAAAAGAAATCAAATAACCTACCACTGGCAGCATATGATGCTATGTACTACTTAAACTGATGTATGTTGAATCTGGCAGTCTCTGTGGTGTTCAGCAGATAAATCGCTTTACCAGAACTCTCAGGTCAGCTAAAATGCACAGCAGACACATTTAAGCCAGACTGCTTCGGTGGAGGAAACTCTGTTGGTGGTCACAGACCAAAGATCCAGGTATAGGAAATTCTGAATTAGGCAGTCTCCAATTTAATTTTCCCCTATAACCATCCCCCACCCCCACCAGTATCACTCTATTCTCTCTTTCTCTCTTCCAGAGAGTCTGTGTCTAACATTTTGGATTGCAGATTGATGAAACTGTACCTATACACTCATAAATTTAAAAACAAACACAGATTAAGTGTGTGTGTCTAAGCTGGAAGCGCTCTTACCTTTCAGACAGATGGCCATGAATTCAAATAATCTGCTTTGGGGAAATCTAAACATATTTTATCTGCTTGCATCCTAGGCGATGTGAAACTCTACATACAGCTGGAGTCAGTGCCTACACTGCAAGCCATTAAATGCCCCATGGTTCTCGTTAAAGGAGATTATTTTCAACTGTGTGCCATGCGGCTCATCCCCACAATCCATCAGATGGTTGGAATGATGTGTGAGTAGAGGGGTTTGTATATACAACAATACACACATGTGCAAATAAAATTTTAAATGTGTGTAAGCAATAAAAAAAAATCCTTAAAACCTTTGAGAAGGAATAAAAGAAGTATTAGGTGAAATGGGTGTGGATAGCTTTACATTTTAGTATCCTTTCCTAGTTGTGCATCAGAAAAGTTTAACAACATAATTTATTTTAAAAAATTATTTTCCAAAGTCAGTAAATAATTTCTGTATTACCCAGATTGACTTACTTTAAGGCAGCCAATTTTAAAGCTTATTCAATATTTTTTAAAAGAGCAATATTGAGCATTCTCAGCGTAGTTCTTGTATGTTATCTGCACTTAAATGCATATCTAATCAAATTTATATCATTCACCATTGGCGGATAAATATAGGTAATACATATAATCATATCTTAAATTAATAAAACACTTTATATTACATAAGGCACATTTTCAACCACAAACTCATTTCTCCCCCCAATTCTGTGAATTAAAGGAAAATAGGCATTATTGTTTGCATTTTATAGATAATAATAACTTACAGTTCTTACTATGTTCCAAAAACTGTTTTAAGGACTTAAAAATATGAAATCTTTAATTCTCACAGAAGTTCATGAGGTTGTGTATTATTACTATCCTCTTGTATAAATGAGGAAGCTGAGGAGTAGAGAGTTTAAATATTTCATCCAAGGTCATTCAGATAATACCCACAAGATCAGAGACTCAGATGCAGGCTGTGTGGCTCCAGAGCCAGAGCCTGAACAATTGTGTTATATTGTCTTTATAGGACAAGGTACAAAAACCAATTAGCCAACGAAACACACACAAAACAATGGCATTGAATAAGTTGCTTCAACTCACAAAACCAATTAGTGATGTTTTTAGAATTTTGTGGAACTCAAAACTTAAGGGTGTATTCTTTGACTTCAGACAAGTTTTGCTTCAAAGCCAGCTCCTACCATCTGATAGCTGTTTAAACTTGCAAAGTTACTTAACCTCTCTGAACCTTATTCCTTGTCTTCAAAGTCAGGGTGTGATACTTATTTAATAGAATTATTTCAATAATTAAATATTTTAACATATGTAAAACACTTGGCACAAAACAAATTTTCAATATATGGTAGCTAAGTATCCTCTTCTGCGTTGAAAAAACATTTCTTTTTAAATTTAAGAATTGCAATATTTCATGGCAAGTATAGTTATTTTATTAGATGTAATCACCTACACATAATGACAGCATATTCACCCTTAACAATTCCAAACATCTCCCATTGTTATAAACGCATTAAAATTATCAACATTTTCCTGAAATGTCGTCATTTTGTGTTTTAAAGATATGAATATTTGAAAATTTTTTGGAAACTTAGGTTAAAAATAACAGAGATCCAGGGCCAGCTGGTGGTATAGGGGTTAAGTTTGTGTGCTCTGCTTTGGCAGCCTGGGGTTCATGGGTTTGGATCCTTGGTGTGGACCTGCACACTGCTCATGAAGCCATGCTCTGGTGGCATCCCATGGACAAAATAGAGGAAGACTGGCACAGATGTTAGCTCAGCAACAATCTTCCTCAAGCAAAAAGAGGAGAATTGGC
The DNA here is from genome assembly GCF_037783145.1 of Equus przewalskii. NCBI lineage: Eukaryota > Metazoa > Chordata > Mammalia > Perissodactyla > Equidae > Equus > Equus przewalskii. The sequence goes on along the minus strand of NC_091832.1, from coordinate 102,585,490 downwards.
AATGGATATTAGCTCAGGGCCAATCTTCCTCAGCAAAAAAAAAAGAGCAAGAGAGAGATCCAAAGACGTGCCCACAAATATGTAAAAGTTCATGATTGCAGTTATACTGCTTCAAAGCAGTTAGATCACATTCTGCATTTTTCAATATGGAGTGGAACATTTAAATGATGCACAGAGAATTAAGACACAGTTAACTAGACCTTAATTCTCCTGCCTTACATTTGGTTTACCTTCTCAATGGTTCCGTGTGCATGTTCTAACTTCTGGGCAAAGGTGTCATGTGAAAAAAGAAATCAAAGAAACTACTCAAAAGATATAAAAATTTTTTGGCATTTTTTTTAAACCAGAAATATGTCTGCTCCTCCATTTGCTCTATGGAAAAATCACATATAATGTGTTTAAAAACAAAACAAAACAAAACAAAACTTTTTGGTTGATTTTATTGCAACAATTTTTATCATTTTCCACTTACTTCCTTTAGTTACTATGTATAAGTACCTCTTCAATACCTTTGTGTACGATTCCCAATCCACATTTTTAGGTCCAACCTTTGTGTAGCCTCTTGGTACTTGTTCAGTATTTCTTATACATTTAGCTCTAATGGAAACAGAAGTTTAAACTATGACTCTGTACTCAAGGATCCATAACATACTTGGGGATATAAGAACAATGCACATTAAACACTTATCAACAAATCGAGGCAATGTGTGTATATTTTTCGTAACAAAATGGCTCAGAGAAGAAAAGCAATGAAGTTAGTGATAATTAATAACCTTTATTGATTCTGTATGCCACATACTTATTATGTCCTCACTCACCCAATGCTCTCAACAATTGTAAGAGTGTTAAGCATTATTACATCTTTATTTCTTCATTAAACCGACTGAGACACAGAAAGGTTAAGTAGCTTGCCCTTGGTTATGTGGATGTTAAGTGGTGCAGTTGGGACCGGAAGACAGGCAGCTGGACTCCAGAGTCAACACATGTGACTACATTGCTAATGCCGTAGCTGCGTTATGACCAGATGAGAGCAGTAAGAGGCTAGAAAAGGATGGAATTTAATAAAGAAAGGGAAGGGAGGAAAAATATGATGGAAGAGAGGACAAGGGAGGAAGAGTTTGGAAATCATAAAAATATGAAACGTTCTTAAGACAGAATGAGACAGAACTGAAAAAAAAAACAGATAAAAGTAGTTATATTTTATAAAGCATTTGGATATTTTGTGGAAATAAATCATTTAATTAAATAGGTATTAAAGCTGGAATCATCTGCAAGGTAATTAAATATGTACCAAAAAAGAAAAGAATCAGAATTAGGAAAGAGATGTAGGAAATTATTTCAGCAAATTATGTGTGATGCAGTTTAGAGCTGAATTTGCATAAATAAAGATGGGAAAGAAGCAAGAGCTATTTGGAATAAAGTCAACAATTGTTTTCTTTTTTCTTTTTTTTTTTTTGATGAAGAAGTTTGGCCCTAACATCTGTTGCCAATCTTCCTCTTTTTGCTTGAGGAAGATTGTTGCTGAGCTCACATCTGTTCCAGTCTTCCTCTATTTCGTATGTGGAATGCTTCCACAGCATGGCTTGATGACTGTTGTGTAGGTCTGTGCCTGGGATCTGAACCAGCAAACCCCAGGCTGCTGAAGCAGAGTGCGTGAACTTAACCACTATGCCACTGGGCCAGCCCCAACAACTTTTATATAAACATCTTCTTATGACATAGCATAGGCAACCACCTTCCCCTAATTAAAAATATAATGATCTGTTTCTCTTTCCCCCTCACCTCCACTGATTTTTCTTCCAACCATCCTTATCTCAGTCAGTGGAGTAATTCATGAAGTCAGCTCATTTGGAACCACATACAATTGTGAGATCCATGTCTTCTTTACCTTCTCATGTAAACAATATTTTTATGTCCACAGCATTTCCTTGTTGAGCCCTTCACTGCCTTCAAAAATCAATAATTGCAAAAGTAACCTTGTGCTGGATTTTGCTTCCCTTTATGTACAATCTGCTTTTGAACTATTCCTAGACATTTTTGCATAAATATTACATTTCTGATTTCACTCTTCTGTTTAATTATACCTAAGAGATTTCATCCATATACCACAACATAACATCCCCAGAATTTCATCAATAATGTTCACTTCCTATACTTAAAACTGTGATATTGTCAGAAGTAATGATTTGTCATATCAATGAACTGGGTTGAGTCAGAAACCCAGGTTTTAGTTTGAGTTGTGGGAGAGTTAATTAGGAGAGATAATCACTATAGAATTCCCACTAAAGTCATGATATTAAGCTTTGTACTACTGAAAATACACAGTAAGAAAATTTAGCCCTCAAAAGCTTTAAAATCTATCCCTATCTATCTCCAAATGATCATAATAAATAGAAGCTCAGGGGTCTGAAGTAATAGTAATATGAGGAAAAAAGCATAATCTGTTGAGGAAATAGAAATTTTGATGGACAGAAGAGCATTTGGCTGGACCCTAAAAAATAAAAAAATATTGGGGGCCAGCCTGGTGGTATAGTGGTTAAGTTTGCATGCTCCACTTCAGCAGCCCCGGGTGTGTAGGTTCAGATCCCGGGCATGGACCTATGCACACTCATTAAGCCATGCTGTGGTGGCATCCCACATACAAAATAGAGGAAGACTGGCACGGATAGTAGCTCAGGGCCAATCTTCCTCACAAAAATAAAAATAATAAAATAAAAGAGATTTGGACAAGAATTCAAGGCCGAGTTGAGGAAAGGCATACAGTGGAATTTTAATGGGCACCTTCATGACGTTTGGTCACTGAGTAGGAAATGCATGGAAGAGACACACAAAAGATAGTAGCAGCTAGCATTTGTTAAATACATTCCATGTCCAAGACATCTTGTAAAGCACTCCAAATGAAATATCTCAACCTCTTGCTCAGCATTCTAATGAGGTAGTCACTATTATCGTTAATAATTGGTAATTAAGGAAATTGGGATTCGACTAGTTAAAAAAAGTGCTAAAGTACTGAAGTACACTCTGCTAGCACCCCACCTATATCATCTTAGCTTGCTTAGAGGTAACCTACAGACGATTCCCATTGTCTTAGAAATCTTCCTGCGTCTCTCTTCATAAGAATTCCTTCTGGCTATAAGATGTGCTTGTCTCACTCTGGAGCAATGCTCCATCAATTAGGGACAAGTTTTGGCACAATTCGGAGGCATGTTCCACACAATCTCTCAAAAGATCTCCAGTTAGATTAAGCTCCTGTTACCTGTAAGTGTGACCCATCCATTAACACACCCTTTGTGACTTTCTCCCCTCCTGTGTTGCATTTTCCCTCTCCCTGAGCTTACTTTCCAAATGAACTACCTTGGATTCTGACTTCAGGTTCCGCTTTTGGAGTAACCCAACATAAGTCATTTGGCATCTAGAATGTTCCTAGAGATTGTATCCTCAGAATAGAATTCTGGAGTTGTACTACTTGTCGGTCAGATAGCCGTGAGTATCATCATGCAGATGGGAGGTGGAATAGTGATACATCTGGTCTCCTGCAGTACCGCAATGATATTTAGATTGTCATCTCTGGTGGATTGGAATGATGCATAAATAGAAAGAGAAGCACAAGCACCAGATCTTGAAAGCGGTTGAAGGCAAGTGATTGTAGGGATTGAGGAGTTGGTTGGCTTTTGTTAAGTGCTGTTGAAACCATTAAGAAAGAGAAAGAGACACCCGGTCAGCTAACTTCAACTCAGATACTCTGTGAAAGCTAGAAAGTCTCTAGGGAAACATTTAAAAAGACTATCATCACATATTCAGAAGGCAGGTTGTGCTAAAATTCAGGAGTAGGGTTGATCCTAAGCGTGGATTTTCAAAGCAAAATTAAATAACAGCCTCAGCAAGCTCTTATGTTAAATTCAGGGACCATGTAGGGAGAGACCCTGAAAGCTGAGAGAGTATCATTTGAATGGCTATGCATGAAAAACTGGGTTCCCCAGGTTCCTCTTGTCTGTTACTAGTGAAGACCAGCTTCCCATTTCCTGGAGATTATGCAAAAGACTCAGCTGAGGCAGATCTACCACTGGATGATGTTTGTCCTCTTTAAGAACTGCCCCTGCCTCCCCTTATTACTTCTCCGATAATTACTGGAGTCAGATCTCAGCATGAGCTGAGAAATGAAGTATTATTCTTGTTTGGAGGAAGAAGTGATTATTTGCCAAAAGAGTTGCAGAACCCATCAAATATATACTAAAACAGGAACTGGGAGAGCACACAGGGAAGGAAAATGAAAGATCAGAGAGGTGAGTGTTTATTGACTTGGTGGCATTCTCCCATGAATCAGAATTTAACATCCTGGCAACAAGGCCTGGATTTAATCTTCATATACTCCAGGAATGACTACAATGAACTTTGTATATGACATAGAATTAATGAGATAGCAACGTTGATATGCTTTGGCAAAATATTGAGGAAGAATACAGAAGGTTTGGAAAGATGGGCATGTTAGAATGGACTAATTATATAAGATTAGATAACCAGCAGCTGTTTATGTTTCCTAAGAGAACCCAGAAAACCCTCCCTTCCCTAAACTATTGAGAAACTCAGTGGTAGCTGTCCACCGCCGGTCAAAATTAGTGGTAGAAGACACCGTTATTGATCTGGGCTGCCTAGTGTCAATAAGGATACTATCATTTTGAAAAATCAGAAACCACATGGCAGGTCTTAACTATCAGAGGCAAGGTTTCATAATTACTGTAGTCGACAGTAAGTCAAGAATGAGTTTAAGGAAGCTTGATCTTCCAGGATCTCTGGCCAGGCTAATCACTTATGATATTCACAAAGCTAGAAATAATGGCTAATGATGTTATTTCTTTATTTACATAACAAGAAGTGATTAATATGTGGAAAGCAGAAGAGTGATATTTGCCATAGTAATGAAAATTTACTATCACTCACGTACTCTCCAGACCGGAACCAAATCTCTAGATCCAGAAGCTCTTGATTGGAGGGACAATCAGGAACACTTGAGAAAGAACTCTGCAATACTATAGGAGGAATATGAAATATATATTTTTCCCAATTCTTTCTCCAAAGAGCAGTTGACATTTACCTGAGTAACTGTACACTGGGGTGAAAGGCATACACATACTTCAAGGACTCTTGAACACATGATCTGAACTGTCAATGATGCCAGGGGAGCCAAAACACCATCCTGTTCTCTCCTTGTTAGAACAGGATATACGGTAGTCAGGTAATAAGTGGATTCTAGAGCCATGTTTGTGTTGCAGTGAATTCAGTGAGTCCATCAGACCCACGGTCCACATTATTGTTAGTTTCCATAGTACCTGAGTGTGTGATTGACATGGACATCCTTAGCTATAGATAGAACTCTTGGATTGTTTCCATGATATGTGAGAAGGAGCCACGTGAAGATAAAACAAAATGTTGGCAGTCTGCAGCCAGAAAAGGGCTCTCAGAACCCAACCATGCTGGCACCCTGATCCAGCCTTCCAGCCTCCAGAAGTGTGAGAAATTAGTTTCTGTTGTTTATAAACCACCTAATCTATGGTACTTAGTTATAACAGCAGCTTGAAATGATGAAGGCATCAACCTCTCCAGAACCATCTGCAAGCCTTAACCACATGTCGTATGTCTCACTCTGAGACTCTGAATCAGCTCTGCTCCCCATCATCTAGATCCGTGTTACACAAAGTATGCTACATGGACCTGCAGCATTAGTATCATCTGGTAGTTTGTTAGAAATGCAGAATCTCAGCCCCCCTCCTAGACCAGCTGAATCAGAATTCACATTTTAACAAGATCCCAGCTGATGTTTGTACACTACTGTTTGGGAAGCACTGACCTAGTTTGTCCATTGAATAATGAGCAACACGCCAATCATCAGTCAAAGCAGGTACTTGCTGAGCATAGATTCCGTGGATACACAGGAGAATGCTTTCATTAAGTGTGTGATCCTGGGGCATGCTACCATAGGGTCTATGCTTACCAACTTGTAGTCTAGTAAATTTCTATCCAGTTGCTGCTCAATGATTTCTGCCCTGTGGCAGTTAACTAAAGTTGACCACTTCTAAGGTTTTTATTGTCCAGAAGCTATAATCTGGTGAAAAGACTGTCTCCTTGTGAGTGTGCTAATGGTTTTAGAGCTCTCTTGGATTTCACTAAGAATGTGTCATTTAAGCCAATGGCCTTTTCAGAAGTCTTCACTATGTCCATTACCCCAGCACTGAGACCTCTAGAGAATGGTTATGGGGTGCTTATGCCTTTGCCACCATATTTCTTAGTTTCTGATTAATCTTATTTAATTAAAATCTATGCTCAAGTATCATCTCTTCAGAGAGTTCTTCCTTGGTTGTTCTATATAAAGTGGAATGCATCTTTCATGTTCTTAGCTTTTAAAAATTTTCTTCATAGCAGATAATACTTTTGGACATTATATTACATTTTTTAAAATTTATTTTATGTCTCCACGGCTAGGTTGTAAGCCACATAATAGCAAGAAGTTGGTTCAATTTCCCACTATACTCTAGTGCCTAAAGTAATGTGTGGCACCATATTTACACTTAATATATACCTGTTGAATCAAGAATTAGTGTCATTCAGTATCTACCACAACTTAGGTGTAAGAAACCAGGAGATTAGCAGCCTCCTCAAGCGTGAATAGTCCCCAGCCTGAAAGCCAATTCAGATAAAGATAATCCTCAACCCAGGAATTTTGTAAAACTTAGTCTAAGCCTAAGGGGATCTTCTGAAGCAGTCTCAAGTAAGTACAACTGTTAGAATGGTAAAGCTATGTTAGGGGGCCATTCTTCAACAGCATCATTTGCTGCGTTTTCCTTCAACTGCACTTATTGGATTTCTTCACTCATGTCTCAATAGCCTCCATTCTTTCATATCCTTAAGGGGAAATATGCCGTTAAGAAACTATAAAAAATGACAGTGAAAATGTTTGACTATTAATTATTACATTTACTGCTCTAGGTGAAAGAAAAAAAATCATGCATCTCTATGAAGTATTTATGTCCTACCCCAGACTCAAAAAAACCCACAGTGAAGGCAGAGAATAAAGAGATCAAGAAGACAAGAGTAATGCAGGATCAATAGGTAACACGTTAGTGGATGTGGATTTCTGTTCCCTCAGACAGTAGTAAGGAGGACAACTGGGTGCTGAGTTAGATTCCATCTGACTCCTAGGCAATGATACAATTTAAAGAACGATGCCATATGTTTTGTTCTGTCAGTTTTCCCAAAGTATAGCCACATATTTGTAAATTTGTTTTCTATTTTTCCATCACTTTAAATTCTGGACCTATTTGTGCCTGCTTTTCTGAAGTTTATCATCATTTGGTCTGAGTTTGCAAATGGTCTATTATCTCTTTGTATGGATTCTTGTTTGTATGCTTTCAAAACTAATTAATCAGCACCTGCATAACTGTCTTCATATTTGTTCCAGCTTGTGAAGTTAAAATGTTCCCAAAGGATCAGGTTAATCATAACCAACATCTGTTTACAAGCTACCTTGTTGTAAAGTCAAATGCAGATGTATAAAATCAACTGATCAGAACTTGATCTAACATGTATTACTGCCAAGAAAAATGCCTCTGATGTGGTGAACGATACTATCAATGAATGGATTTAATTTTTAATGTGATTCTGAAGATAGTCAATTATAAAGATCAGATTTACTCATTTTTAAAACACGTTTAAAAAATCAAACTTATCAATGTTTAAAAAGTTAACTCATGTGGTTAGAACTAGTCATAAGTACTGTCAGGATAAACAAAGGTTTTCCTTGTGTCATTACTCACATTCACATAATACCCTCTCTTGTGCTGTCTCACCGCCCAAAAACATTAATCAAAGCTTCATGTGTTTCAGACGTGTAGACTATTGCCTTCTCGCGGGCAATAAGCTTCATTCTTCCTCATCAGTTTGATTAGTTAATTCATCTAGTTGTCCCTTTACTTCCCTTGAATACATAACTGGAAACAGAAACTTCACCTTTTATTTACGGAAAGAATTTCAAGGTCTAGGGTTTTCCTAAACACCAGTGCAATACATGAGCTGGAATAGAAAGTAGACAAAGCCATCAAGAGAAAATCTTGCCCAATTCCACATTCTAAGGCCAGCTTTATTTTTTTAATGTAAAAATTGCAGTCACAATCTCTTTGCTCTTTAATTCTTCTTGAATGGAAAGGATCATGTCTGCCTCTTTAGACTGGAGACTAAAACCACGTTTCAAGCTCAGGAGTATGTAGGATGTTTCAGTGAAATAAAGTCCAACAATGCTCTGGAAATTCACTTCTTGGTACTGTTGGGCAGTTAGAAGTCTCAGTATTTTCTATATTCAATTTATTTTTCCACCTTAAATTCACAGTAATTAGTATATCAATTTGAAATCATTTTCACATCTCTTTGAAACTGCAGATATTAAACATAAACTCCAGATAGCTATTAGAGGAATTATACCCATTTTGGCTATGATGGCCAAAAGAAATACCATTGTGCCAAAGACTTTATCTTCTAATATGCTTTTAACTCTCTATAGTGTCCCTAAAGAATTTGAACAATTTCACCTCTATTGAATACTGGTAGTTTTTTCCTTTTATGGCAGATTTATCCAAAATATTATAAAATAAATTCAGATGATCACTGAAGAAATCTTTCTGTATGTTTAGATATTGCATCCTGGCACTGGGTTAAACACATTCCACAGCATCATGGCATTCGATAAGTAAGATATGTGATGAGAGGCAATAGTCTGTTAAGATCTAGAACTAACGACCCCTGTCTACAAATCAAATATGCTCCGCATAATTACAAAAAGTATGTGTAACCTGTATTAACATGTAAACATCACTAAAAAGAGAGCATGAAGACGTCAATAAAATGGGGAGCTCTGTAACCATAAAAGGTAAGATAAATCACTATAATGAGGTGGCATATTCACTGCCATACAATGCCAAAAGATGCTTAAGATCCAGTAAACTTCAATGCTTACTTGAATAAGCCTACTGCAGCTTTTACTACAAACACTCAAAAATATGTTTATTTAAATATCTTCATTCAGTCTGAAATCTTAAGGTTCAAATAAAATCTTCATTGGGACAGGCTTAAAACTTAAGTTCTGTCCACATAAAATGTCTTATAATAATATATGATTTTTTGGAGAGTTTTGGTTAAAATTTGAAAAAATTGCTTTAGGTATATTAATAAATAGTCATTTATAGCTAGCTTCTGGTTAGTAACTTACTTAAAATCCCTTACTATTGTCTTTTTTAAACTTACTAAATGTAGACATCACTTCGTGTTTGCAAAATTTGGAAAAGATTTAGACCTTTTTTCTTTAATGTACTAATAAAATACCCTCTAGAATGTGGTGCTCTTGCAAACTACAATGCAAGAAAAGAACTCTACAGTACTTTTTATATTATGCATCCTACCAAAAAACACATAATGTCATGAAATGAGGAATGGTATGTGTTTAATTATAACCATAGCAAAAAAAAGGAGACATTTGAATCGAGTGCAATGTCTGCAACGTGAATATTCCAACACATTTTTAATAAAAATTTAACAAATTATTTCTTCCAAATTTTCTGAAATATCTTTAAATAGAAGCATCTGCATCCACATAAAAAAGCCCTATGAATAATACAATCTCTAGATTTTAAAGCATAAACAAGTATATTAATGTTGCCAAACCCATAGAAAATTTCATGTTCATTTGACCCTAGTTTGACAGATTTTAACTGAACATGAAAAAACATTTTGTTTTTAGTTATCTGGAAGGTACTGACCCTCTTCTGATATTGGGTTTTAAGTAAAATGAATGCAAAACTCTAATGTGCTATTTCACCACCAGGAATTATATAATTCAAGCACGTAAAATGAAGTGATGTTGTAGCAAATATCAAAATAAGTCCACTCAAACTTCCCCCAAAAGAGCAATTTGCCAAAGCAAATTCTGCTGTAAACAATCAGGCAATGCTGGGAAATAGAAAGGAAAAAACAGATAGTTTTCCTCTTGAGAAAATATTTGACTTCATCATCAAGAGTGTGTTCAACTTTTTTTGCATTTTCTTTGCAAAATGCATTCTCTTCTTCCTCTTGGCCAGCATTACCGATGTCTTGTTAATCATTCTAATGATTTCACCCTGAAATGTTGAAAGCAAAGGAAATGGTATGAAAAACAGTAATATGTGTTTTTTCCTGAAGCAATTTGTGAATTACAGATATGCCCTAAAATGTTAGTTAAGAGGGATAATAATTTTTTGGATTCCTTGCTCTCAGATAATTCAGTAGGAATCCCCTCTCACGTTTCTGAGGAGTAGCCATCCAGATATTTCATGCCTATAATCGTCTATGATGTAAGCATCTCCACTCTTCAATGATGTCAGTCAATCTTCTCAAAGCCATTCACACTGTTCTTAAACAGTTGTCATGGTTAAGAAATCTGCTTTTCTGAAATATCCTACTTTCTGTTCTAATGTAATCTTATGAACATTGAAAAGTCTGACCAGCAATCTTCAATGTTAGTCTAAAAATACTTGAAAATTGTCATCATTGTCCTCCTAAGTATTCCCATTCCAAGTGAAAAATAGCCAGTTTCTTCAGCATTTTTGCAATAGACTTTGTTTTATTTGCTTAGAGGAGTTTTAGGCTCACAGCAATATTGAGCAGAATGTAGAGATTTCCTGTATACCCCTTGCCCTCCTCCACCAAGTCAACATCCCCCTATTATCAATACTCCCCAGAGTGCTAACTTTGTTACAATTGTTGAGCCTACATTGACACATCATCACCCAAAGTCCAGAGTTTACATGAGTGTTCACTTTGGTGTTGTACATACTATGATTTGGAACAAATTTATAAAGATATGCGTTCACCATTGTAGTACCATACAGATCATTTTTACTATGCCTAAAATTTTCTGTGCTCCACCTACTATTTATCTTTCCCAGCTCTCCACTCCCTTTTGTTGATCCTTTTGTTGTCTCCATAGTTTTTCATTTTACAAAACAGCATACACTTGGAATCATATAGTACATAGCCTTTTCGGATTGGCTTTTTTCACTTGGTAATATGTATTTATTTCCTCCATGTCTTTTCATGGCTTGATAGCTCAGTTCTCTTTGGTGTGGAATAATATTTCATTGCCTGTATGTATCACCATCTAGTTATCCATCCGCCAACTGCAGGGCATCTGGGTTGTTCCTACGTTTTTGCAATTATGAATAAAGCTGTTATAAATATCCATGTGCAGATTTTTGCATGAACATAAGTTTTCAACTCCTTTGGGTGAATACCAAGAAGCACAATTGCTGGATCGTATGGTAAGAGTATGTTTAGTTTTGTAAGAAACCACCAAACTGTCTTCCATAGTGACTATAGCATTTTACATTTCCACCACCAATGGATGAGAGTTCCTGTTGCTCCACGTCCTCACCAGCATTTGATGTTGTCAGTGTCCTGGATTTTGGCCATTCTAATAGGTATGTATTTATGTCTCATTCTTATTTTAATTTGCATTTCTCCGACGACATATGATGTAGAGCATCTTTTCATACGCTTATTTGCCATCTGTATATCTTCTTTGGTGAATTATCTGTTTTGTCTTTGGCCCATTTTTTAATCTGGTTGCTTGTTTTCTTATTGTTGAGTTTTAAGACTTCTTTGTCTTCAACTATTTTTCATGTGCAAAGTTTTCCAGCTCCTTTGCAACTCTACCTATTCTCTCACATGTAATCCAGTTTTTTAGTGTGATGATCACAAACTAAAATATTTTCTGTTGACAGAGTCTGACAACAGGGGGCAGTCGAAGCATATTTCTATTTAAGGAAACACTATGGATTTACTAAAAAGCAATACGGGAAAACTGTCCTGGGGAAGCCTCCATTAAAGGATGGCACTAACACTTCTTTTTGAAAGCACATTGTACTGTCAAGTTTTTTTCTTTTAGCTTGTAGTCAACTATTTTCACAGAAGGTCTTATAAACAGAAACTGGCAAAGAAAATAGTAGGGAGAGATGAGACCTATACTTAAGTGTATGAAATTTATGAACTATTTAGTAGAATTAAAACAAGGACAGCTTTACCCATATCACTTTCTAAATACGTACCAACCACTCAACGTGAGATTATGAGAATAATTACAGAAGGGAATCTAAATAAGTAACTGGGGCAGTTTCATAAAAATGATCATGTTGGTAGCACTCAGAATCGTCTTTGTCTAAAGTTCCCCAATCTTAACTGAAGTATGTACAATCTCAAGTATATGAGCAATAGGGGCTTTATTTGCATTTCTCTTCAAGATATAGCAACCAAAAAGGAATTAAAAAAGTAAACTTTAAAAACACATTTTGATGTGGATTTTCATACAAATATTCTTCCTACACAAATGACAGATATGTCTACAACTAACCAATTACAATATGATAATAATGATAATTCTGTGTAGTAGAATGAATTGTGATTTTTATAATTTTCTTTATACCATATATATTTTTATGTTTTTTTACAACAAAAGTGGATTATTTGTGGAGAAAGAATGTCTTTAAGCTATTTCCCAAGATATTTCAAATAAATGTTTTGATCTGAATTTTCCAGAAGTCCTTTCTTTCTTCTTTATTAATATCATTGATACAGAATTTTGGAAAATCATTACTGGCAACTCAGTAGTTTATTTACAATAGACTTGCCCATAGATTAAAATGAAATGGAAAAGTTAGATAATTAGTATGTTTATCATTCAATACAACATTAAAATAATAAGTTCAGATCAATTATTCAAAAGTAATAATGACTTTCATTCTTCATATTGCAAGTTTAGACTTGGATCTTTCACTCTTATCCTCAAGAAGAAGAATCTATGTTTAATTTTTCCTAAAATGCATAGAAATACAGTCTTTTAGACTAAATTCCCTTAGATGTGCTAAGAAAAAGACTAGTAGCTATATCCATTAGTCATTTCAAAATATTTTACAAAATTGTATTTCTCTGTTTTATACATAATTCTATTTTAATGGTCCATGGCTACATGTGGGGTGCATGAAAATCAATCATCAGCTAACAGTGCATGCATAATAGACAGAAAAGAAATCAAACTAGTTGCTTCCCTAGCTTGACCAACGGCAAGAATCTATAAATATTTAAATAGTACAAAATATACCATTGAGTATGATAAGATTGATCATAAGTACAAAGTAGTTCCACCAAATTCCTTTTAAATATATTGCCATGGTCAAGCTGTATTAATCTCTATAACATAATGGACAGGGGGAAAAGCAAGTCTTCGTTCCTAGGAGTTACAACTTACCATTTTTCTTAGTTAAATCTCTTGATGTATAAATCAGGATAAAATTATAAGTTTTATAAATAAAATTCAAACACCAAATAATATCATTATATGCACAAAATCACATGAATTCTAATTAAATCTGTGCTATTTGAAAAAATATTTTCTAAGGCCATGTTGTACTGTATTTGACACACAAAAACATCTATATTGTGAATCATGAACCAACTTCATGCTATTAGAAATAAAAGTGTCCTCCAAACCAATGGAAACTGGCATTCTTGTCTGAACAGAAACAGCCTGGAAAAAAATTTTCATTTTATAATCATTTCAATATACACATGATGACATTTGGAAACATCTGGTTTTAATGATGTCCAGAGGACATTCCAGAATGGTGGGGTCTAGATGTGCAGATATGTATAAAAAGCATTTCTTGTTAATTTTAATAAATGGAATGCATAAAATGGATAAATTCAGGCTAAAGAAAGATGAGAATCTTTATTTTGAGGGAATCTTTGAAAAAACAATCACAAAGTTAATTAAAATACCTGCATTATATACTGGCTGATGAGCAATTGCTTGACTTGCTGATCTGAAATCAAAGTCACAGTTGATTTTTAGCCAAGATTCTTGACAGACTGAAATAAATGGCATCAATTCAAACCATTCTGGCTCAGCATAATTGAAAATCAGACTCTAGAACAATAGCCTGCTAATTCACTATCACATGGCAAAAAAATTAAATTTGGCCTTGCCTTCAATGACCTTTGATTTTTATTTTTTTCCTTAATTTAGTAAGCTCAATACCCAACCTCTTATAGTTTACATAAAATAAAATTGATAATATAAGAAAAACCATCTAGGAATAGTGAAATTAATTTATAATTATTTTACACTAGATTCTAAGCCATAAGTTACTATGTGGATTTGGTTGTATATGCATGTATGTAGGTAAGCTAGGTTTTGAAAAACTGTTTCAGAATGTAGAACTGGTGGAAAGATTTTACCCCAAAGCACATGGAATTCAATCTTAGCTTTTCACCTTTGAGTAGAGGAAAGGTAATCTAAAGTTTTATTTTATGGGTGGTAGATGAAGTCAGTCCACTCAAAGTTGCTTTGCTTTCTAGGGTTTTTATCTGCGGGTCACTGGAGAACCCTTTGGGGGAAGTCTCATCTCATTTTATTGCTTTCCTGCGTGATAATATTTTCTGCTCTCATATAAAATATCTACTTATTTGGGTAAATGAACAAAAGTTGGAGACTCCTTTTGTGAAAAACAACACCCACAACACTTTAAATATGTGTATTTGTTGCCTGTATTGGGATAGCATATATTAAATTGTTCCCTGAAAAGAGTGGAAAAGTCTATGTTCAATCTGATGTTGTGTTTCGGGAGTGGGGGCAATGAACTAGTAGGGAGAGAGAGTTTTGAAGAATCAGCTGCCTATGATGTTAAATAAGGCAGTTTATTGAGTAGAAGTTATAACAGTAAAAAAAGTATTTTGAGGGGAATTTCCCCCCAAATAGCTATTTAATTGAGATATATACACCACTTATTATGTACCAAGTACTGTTCTATGTGTCTTAAAAATATTAACATCCTTAGTTTTCATAACAACTCTGAGGTAGGTATCATTTTAGTTCTACTTTATGATGAAGAAACTGAGGCAAGAGTAGCTAGGCAACTTGAGGAAGTTTAGTGAGCTGGTAAGTTACAGAGCTACTTGTATTGCTCTTACTTTGGTGTTGACCAAGACTGAAACTGAAATCCATTCAACTTTTAGAGAGACCTTGAGAAAGTCTAGGGGATTTATGCGATTACCAACTTTGGTCACCACCAAATTCTTAGAGTCGATATAGTGACAAGTTCTAGAGTTTATTCTAGAAATTTGTTAAAAGTCTGATTACACTAGAAGCAGAAAATAAAAGTGGCTGCTTGAGTTATTGTAGCATCGCAATATGAGAGGTACAGTAGAGAAAGGAGAAAGATGGTCTCTACAGTCACTTCAAATAACTCATAACTGAATATGAAAATTCTAAGATGTTCCTGGGCTTGAGAAAACTCAAATATGTTTTCACTACCTGACTGTTATAGTTTTCTCAACCATGAAAACACAATAACCTCTCAAAATAGGTTCTGAGAAAGCTTCATAGACTTTTTGCATCGATTTCAGAATTCCAAGCTCAAATCTAGCCTCCCAAGCACTTTAGAAAATTCAATTCAATTGAGATTTCTACAACTCTACTCTGTAGTAAGCAGAATCAAGATAGCTTGAAAAAAGTTCATTCCAACACACACTCACGTTCACATTGTATATATGAAGTGTATTTGTATACAAGCGTGTATATATGATGAAAAAATAGAAAATACAGTCCTTTCATTAGCAGATTTTATAATTCACCTTGGAGCCCAAAATAAACCTATTGAATAATTATTAGACGAAATAAAAAGTTGTTTGTGTGATGGCAGTAATTTTGAAGGTATTTATTTATCTTCTGCCCCCAACCCTTCCTTCAAGGAAATTCTTACTTGGAAACTAACATGTCAAACATGTTCCTGTGGTTAAAGTGCATGTGGAGAGGCAGGTTTCTCCCACCTGAGCAGGGCCATCCCGCTGCAAAGTTCCTGAGAAGCTGGGCAGGACTGTGAATGGAGCAGAGAATGAAAACCACTGACAGACATTCAGCTCAAGGACTGTACAGTAACAGAAAGGTCATGTGGTATAAGATGTGTCAACCAAACTCTACACTGGTGAGTTTCAATAAGAACTACACTATAAATGCAGAATTCAGGTATATTTATTTATTCATGTATTCATATATTTTTATATTCAGACTAAATGGTTAAGACACTCAACACAAACTATTCAATCTGGTAATATTTACGATTTCCAAGCTCAAGGCAAAAATGTCAAGTCTGTCTTTCTTTTTAAAATTAACATTTCACAAATTAATTCATTCTGCTGTGTTCAAGAAAATTTAGTAAAGTTATTCAAGGAATAATAAGTTTGAACAAATAAACATATTGTCTTGATGCGCTTTTTTTCTTTTTTTCAAAAATAGGTACATGCATTTCTCATGAAGAAAGAGTTAAAAAAATAAAAAACCATAGGGAGCTAAACTATACTGGTATTTTCTAGCTTTAAAATAAAAGCACTGTATGTACAGATATTTAATAATATGACATGGTTTAAATTGAAAGCTGGTGAAAGTCACTGGTGAAAGTTCATTATCATGAACTAAAATCATTTAATGTAATTAAAATAGAATGGGAAAACTTATTCTTTGCAATTTGGCATATTCCTTCTAATAATAAAACAACTTTGTTTATAACAAAGACATTACTCATTTATTTCCAGAATGGATGCCAGAGCAGCTACGTTGGAAAAAATAAAATCATAATGCTAAAAAGAAATGAAATAAAAATGTTACATCTTTATAAAAGGTATATTTTTTATTTTTTAAAAGAAAAATAATAACTAGTATGTATTGACCTTGATTGTGTTCACTTTAATATTAATACTTCTGAAGGTGGATGTAGCTATAATTAATTGAGAATTTACAAAGATCCATGCTGGTGCTAAACTTGGTTCATAGGTATCATTGCCTTAGTTTACTATTTAAATTAACATTTTGAAAAGCCGAACTCTAGGGAGATTAAGAAACTTGTTCTGATTTACAAAATCAAAAAATGGAAAAGTAATTTTACAAACTCAAGTCTCTCTTGCTTTAAATCATGTGCTCTTAATCCACAATTCTATATCCGGAACCCTTAAAGAATAATCTTAGAAAACTTCTTGAAACTAGTAATTTCCACTATCTACAATAAATAAATAAATAATAACTTCCTTCTTCGTAGTGTTCAGCTATTATCTGCTAATTGAAGGACCAATCTTAAAAGTGATCCATCTTAAAAACAAAAACAGTCATAGCTCTTTACATCAATCTGAATGTTCCTTCCAGATGGGTATGTACAAGGTGAAATGAAATAAAAAGAACTGGAATACATTAATTCAAGATTGAAATTCATGAATCAATTAAAGATTCACGGTGATTGCTACCTGTACTTACATAAATATGTAACTGTACAAATATTTTCTTCTGCCTGATTAGCTTATATTTATGTGATAATCATTTTATATTACATAGAATTTACCTTTTCTTTCCCATCCCGTTTATCTTTGAATTCTCATCACAACTCCATGAATAGCTCATTATTATTCTCATTTTAAAGATATTCCAGGGATGTCAATTAATTTGACCAACGGCATACAAGGATCAAACAGCGGGTTTAGGAGTCAAATTGAGCCTTTGGATCCCACACTGTCTCATCCCAGCTTGCTGGCCTTTCTAGAGCCAATACAATGTGCGGAGCTTAGCAATAAATTCATTTGTAAGTCATGTTCACCATTTTTATTTAAAAATTATGTTTACCCACAAAGATGAATTACACATTTTTGATAAAACATTTGTAGTATTTAATGTCAAAGTGCCTATCTAATTCAGTGGGTCATTTCAGCATTTCAGTAGGGACAAAGATAATAACCAAACTTTTTGATTCTGTCTAAACAAAGTAAATATTCGATTTATAGAATTTTTCGTACAGCAATAATTCAATTTAATTCTGTGTATACACTGAATAATATTAAGGAATTTTTATGGTAATAATTATAGACAATGTTACTAACACAATGCCTATATGGAAAATGTTCACTAATATTTATATGTATGTAGGAAAAACATGCATAGTGATATTTACTTGAGAAAACATTGTTATGACTCATTACTACAAAAATTCAAGTCTGTCCATACGTAATGAAACTGCCACTTACTGTATAGTCCATCTGATCCTGGTCTACAACTCATACTGACTGTGGTAGAAGAACTTAATATTAAAGTCATATATGTGTTATATAACAAGACACCTCCATAACTCAGTAATTTAAGAAAGAATAGAAGTTGATTTCACTTTCATTGTCAGTGTACAATGGTACAGTAATTCTACTCTGATACACGATTTAGGGACACCAGCTCTTTCTATTTTGCTCCAAGATTTTGATATGTTGGTGGCATCATATTTTAAACTGTCAAATTTGTGTCACTGTATCCCTGCCAGGCTCTGTATTCCAGAGGGCAGGGAGGAAAAAGAATATGACTGAGCATGTGTCTGATGTTTAAACTTAGATTCAAAAAAACAGTAGATACATGCCTACTCACATTCTGTGGGTAAGAACTGAGCCATATGGCTATATCTAGCTGCAAGGGAGGGTACATGGCTGCCAGCATTAACTCTATTAACATGGAATGAGGGGAAAATGACTTGGCACGTGCAGCTACTAGTCTGCCATGGTCCACCTCTTTTGTCACTCAAAACTCCATGCTTATTTTCTTTCCACATGTA
The DNA here is from genome assembly GCF_037783145.1 of Equus przewalskii. Lineage (NCBI taxonomy): Eukaryota > Metazoa > Chordata > Mammalia > Perissodactyla > Equidae > Equus > Equus przewalskii. The sequence continues at coordinate 102,566,789 of NC_091832.1, read as the reverse complement.
GACACAAGCACTCCTTCCCCAGGGGAGACAACTCAATAATACATTCAGATACTACCTCTAAGATTTGGGATGTTGGGCTAACGTACTGTATTCCCCATCAATTCCAGATGAGGCTCCTTGGTGTCTTTCAAAATAAAACACTTGTTATCTAATTCCTCCCTCCCCCAACATATATATGCACACCTAATGAACACAAGGCAAGTTCAGCAGTAGGAAAAGATAGTCATAATAAAATCTTTTATTCAGAAATGGAAATAATTAGAGATATCAAGTAGTCACTGGTTCATAAGAATGCTAGAATCCTGAAGGATGGAATTCCACAGATACATTCCCCTGCCCTGACACTGAAGAATTTCCTTAACTCTAGGAAAAACTACCTTCTCTCTTTCAAGAAGGAGTGAAAATATGCCAGTGTGTCTACAGCCTTGAAATTGAAGGCAAGGGAGAGATTAGATAAACGTGAAGATGTAGAAAGTCCAAATATAAGGAAATAATTAAGGTGACCACATAATTTCTCATCAAATAGGGACACATTTGAGAGGGAAAGGTAACACTGAAAATGATTAACAGCTCTTAATTGATCTACTAGGAGCATAAACCAGGATTTTTCTAGGCAAATTGCAAAGCATGTTCATTGTGTTTGAAACTAGAAAAACTGTAGCTATGTGAGAAGGCCTGTTTAGAGAGAGCTGTGGTCATAGATAACTCCTTACATGGAGGAAGGAAGATTAGGAATGTCGAGAATAACTACTCAGATACCCAAGCATCTCATTTAGTCCTCATTCCCTTGCTACCGCCTTCTGATTCAGCTCTGATGTTGAAGTCTGTATAAGTCAGCCTTCCAGAACACAGTTGAAGAAGGGACAAGAATGGATCATGGAAGGGATGGAGGCATGGAAGGAGAGTTAGTGGAGAATTATCCAATACATATCTTCTATTAAAAACAAAAAAGCTGACAATACTTTGGTAGTGTTCTTACCTCCATCCACCATATATTCATTCAACAAATATAACAGCTACATGGCTGCATCCACACTTTTCTGAGCAGCAAATGAATTCTCTAGTTTACAGTGATTTCCCAGTTTCCACATGGGCCCCTTCATTTATTTTAGTTACCTGGCAATAGGTGACTATATCAGCACCCATAAATATCTGATATTGTGATGCTTAAATTTAAGGAACAAATAAGTCAGCAGAAGAGAGTGCTCAACGTAGAAAAGTAGAGAAAGAATGGTTATTAGAACAAAGTCTGAACATTCTAGAAAAGAGAGTCATTTAATCAATAAACTCACATACTTGGCAAGTATATCCCTAATATAGAAGTAGAGGCATTAGATAAACTTAACTTAACACAAGTAAATATTTGAATTACATAACTCCCTTTGCCCTGTATGAAATTGCCAGGCAACTTAGTTTCTACGTGGAGGGTCTGCACTAGTCAAATTGATAAAATTGTCTAGTCCAGCACAGCCCAATAGAAATATAATGAGAGTTACATATGCAATTTTAAACTTTCTAGATGACATATTGAAAAAAGGGAAGAGGAAACAGGTAAAATTAATTATACATTTTATCCCAATATGTAAAAATAATTTTATTATGTAATCAATAAAGAATTAATGAGGTTTGCAATTTGTTTTATAGTAAGTCTTTGAAATCCAGTGTGTAGCTTTTACTCACAGCCTAACTCAATTTGGACTCGACACATTGCAAGTGCTCAATTGGCATATGTGGCTGGTGGCAACCATTTTGGATAAGGTAGGCCTAGACTAGTTAAAACCTATGTTTCTCATTATAAATTTTAAAGTGTGTACTTGTCAAAATCTTGTACATTTAGTTGTTAGTCTTTCTGAGTTAATGTACCATGGATCACAGATAACATGGAAGTTCTTGGTCTGTAAAGCTAAAAATCATGTCTTACTACCTAATAACTCCCTCTATACATCTACCTGAACTAGCAGCTAATTAGACAGTAATTAGTACTGTCTAATAAGCTACTTCTCTCTCATCAGCAATTACTATAGCTCATGACCTAAAATGTGGGGATTATCACTGTAAATTTTCTCTTTGAATATTCTCCGAAATTATATTTGACCATTATGTTGTTTTATTTGAATTATTAATCAAAGAGGGTAAGACTACTGCTGACTATTTTCTCCAAATCCTCTCAAAAATACTCTGGAATCTTCTTTAAACAGTCTTTCTTTGCCATGATATATCCTTTAAAAGGTTATAGAATTGTTCCAGCTGACTCTTTGACCATCACAGTTTGTTCTTTAAGTTCAAGACAAATGTTTCACTCTCCCCTGCCATTGGTCGAAAGCATTGCCCAGGGCATTGTTTCACTGCTTTCCTTATTTAACATTACCATGAAAGGGAAAAGGGGGCCTCTTCCCCCCCGCAGCCTTCTGCTCCCTGTCTTGAACTACTTTGCTTTATGTCACTGATCCTCAACAAAATCCAGCCTGTTTAAATTAAAGTACACGGCATTATCTACATTCTTCTGGTGAATAGCCTGCATTTTACATGCTGAAATGTTATTCATCTTGCATTATTTACTGCTTGTATAAATGGACTAGTTTCCAAGATGTTGTTGAAACAAAAACAATAACAGAAGAAGTTCTATTAGGAAAAGGAGCCCTCTGGCAGTTCTTGCTTCACAGTCCATTGCCTCCCACAGTCGGCAAACTGGAGCTTACTAAAAGTAATTTAGGCTAATGTCCGGCACCAGGCAATCGAAATAAGGTGCCATTATGGAATAATGCAAACTGCATTTAATTCCTGGTCGGAAATCTTGCAGAGATCTTAGAATGAAACCCGTGGACATCCCTAACAGGCCTTCCTGAAACAGGCAGCCTGTTGTCCAGAGTGAGAAAACAGGGTTCCCAGGAACTGCCTTTGCTGCACAGTGAGGACCACCGTGCAGTAGGGATCACCAGATCTGGGGATCTAAAGGATGTTACAGATCCCACTTTGGGGATTCAGTCAATTATTAATGATAATGCAAGTCAACAAATATGTAAATATGTGAAAATCTGGGCCAAACCCCGTGAGATGTAACATATTAATAAACATGAAATTCAGACTACTTGAAACTGTAAAAGTTATGGGGAGAGAAACACAGACATCATGATAGGAACAAAAAAGTAATAGTAAAGGGCTCTATAGAAGCTGTGGAATTCCGGAGGAGAACACAGACTATAAACAATAGAACATATAAGTAGGATTATTTACTGAATTCCATGGAATGTATTTATATGGAGTGAATCTAGTTTTTTCTCCACTTGCTTTTATGCTAACGTGAAAAGCTAGCTTTTATCTTCATCAGCTTTTATCTTCATCAGCTGTTTATGCAAACAAGGATAAAGAACTTTGATATAATCTATGCCATCTAATAATAAAAGAAAAAATTCCTTGAAGTGGTTCTATTCATGTAATATAATATATAATTGAGTCAAATCAAGTATCAGGAATAATATTCTCTTAGAGAAAATTCAATCATTTTTTAGACAACAGCGTAGACAATATTATACCATCAAGCTGGTATAATGCTGACACGTTTTTTCTATCATAAGAATACAACCTAAATCTCTATCAAGTCCTTTGCCTTTGGCCTGATAATTAATAGTGTCTACCTATTGACTGCCTCCTTTTTTCTTGTCTCTCTGGGAGTTCTGACTGGGCAGCGTGGGTCTCTCACTTAATTAGAGCTGCTTTTTCAGATCTGATTGGCTGTAGTACACTTCTTAGCTTTTTGTCCCCTTTCTTTCTTTCTCTTACTTTTCAAAGTGAAAAAAGATTTATTCAAGCCATGTGTTGGGGAAGGCAGACTAAACAAAATTTATCTCCCAAGTCTGAGAGGTATTTGTGCACTCTTACATGTAGCTGTCTAGAGCTTTCTAGAGCCCCAGGTACTTATTTCTATCACTCACCTGTCTCCCCAGAGGAGAGAGAAATGTCTTCCTTTTCTACTGCCCAGCTTTTCCAAAGGAGCATCTACAGAAAAGGGCTTGGAGTCTCTGTGAAGTTTCATCAGTTTTTTATGTATTCATCCTTGCTGGGTTTGCATAGGAACTCCTATGGGCTGAGAAGCAGATTGAGTGTGGACCAGGGTACAGATGGGAGAAGTTTCCATCTTACACTGAATTTGAAGTCATTTTCTTTCTAAACTCCTAGGTTTTGGCCTCGAGTCGGCTTCACAGTGCCAATTTTTTTTTTTTTTTTTTTTTTTACATTTATGACTCTTTATCTGAGTCCTCTTTTTCTTCAGTCGGGTTTGTTTTTCTCTGAAACTCAAATTGTGGACAAGGTTCTAATTCTTCCTCATGTTTGCTCACGAGATGTGTCTGGACATCTTTTAAATGTTCTGCTATATTTAGATGTGCTATTTGTCTGCTGGGTCCACCCAAAGTTACTCAAAAGGACACGGGATTATCTGGCTCAGCCAAAACATTTTATGACATAAAATTTCTGAAAATGGAATAGACACAAATGCCTATTTTGAAGAAATAGCTTTAGTAAAGTGTGTTTATCAAAAATAAGTCCATATATTTTTATCATAACTTAACATGCTCATTTTGTGTTTGGAAATGTAGCATTTTGGCTTAATAAAGAGATATTATGATTAATAATACACTTTTCATGCCTATTCTCAACAATGATTAAATGTAATACAGTCATGCATCACTTAACAACAGGGATACATTCTGAGAAATACTTTGTCGGGCGAGTTAGGTGATTTCATCATTGTGCAAACATCATAGAGTGCACTTACACAAACCTGGATGGTATAGTCTACTGCACACCTAGGCTATATGGTACTAATCTTATGGAAACACCGGGGTGTATGCAGTCTGTTCTTGACCAAATTGTCATTATGTGGCACATGACTGTGGATTGTTAGATAAATAGCCGTGAGTGTGGGTAAGTCACTGAGGCACTAAGTCCTTTGGGAGAGAGCAAGATGATCCTTACCACAATTGTTAGAGCAACATCTGACTGCTTAGAGAAATGGACTGAAATTAACCAGCATCTCAGGTTGAAGGACTATGTTCTAAAAATTATTGATGTCTGTAACCACGCATTCATAATTGTAATCCTGCTTCTGCCTCAAATGCAATTAGAATCGATTATATGAGGACACACCCATTGTCACCACTCCCTCAGATGTAATGATTGACTGCCTGCACTTGCAAGGGTGTTGTATTGACCAGCAAGCAAACTGGTTCCTCTTCCAGCCAGCGGAAAGTGCAACCATTCTCTGTCGCCAGACTCACTTCTGAGCAGCTGTTTTTTGCTCTGTATCTGGGCCACCTTGATGTCCTGACACACTCCTCTTTGCCTTTCTTACCCTTTGAAACCTGATTGCTTTTCTACATTCCCATTCCCAGAACTTTGCTTATTCCAGACAACTATTATTACCTGATGTGCAATTTTTCCTTGTACCCCTAACTTATCATCATACTGAATGAGTTCAAAATCTCTTGTGTGAAAACCAGTGAATGCTATTGACAAATGCTACTGATCTTAATCAATGGGGTAACAAAATTATCTGGGAAGATTTATAAAAATACACAGGTCTGTTCTCACTTCAGCAGCACATGTACTAAAATTGGAACAATACAGAGAAGATTAGCATGGCCCTTGTGAAGGATGACACATAAATTTGTGAAGCATTCCATATTTTTAAATTTCTAGTTACAAAGTAGATAAGTCAGGGGATGTAATGTACAGCATAGTGATCATAGTTAATAATATATATTGCATTTTTGAAAATTGCTGAGAGTAGATCTTAAAAGATTTCTCATTTTATCATCACAAGAAATTTTTTTTTTTACATATATGGTGATGGGTGTTAACTACACTTATTGTGGTGATCATCGCGCACTGTAAACAAATATTGAATCATTACGTTGTATACCTGAAAACATATACACCGAAATATAAGGTTATATCTCAATTAAAAAATAGACATAGATCTGTGTCGAACTCAAGTGCACATGGGTAAAAAAAAGCAAAATTTCGTCTCTCTCACATGTCCAAAACCCATTCCGTTCTTTTTGTATATCCTTCCAGGAATATTAAATGAATATTCCAGGATATATTTGCTTTCATTTTCCAAAAATTGGGGTCATACTTTGTTCATGAGGATTGTTCTGTTCAGTACTTTGTTTTTCCCTTTATAACATCTTCTATGGATATCATCTCATTAGATCTGATTTATTGTTTTCCCAACTGCATATTATTTAGGTTTAGATATTTAACCCAACTTCCGTTGTGGAAAATTAAATTGTTCTAAAGACCAGGCTTTTATAAATGGTGGTACAACAAATACCTTTGTCTATCTTTACAAACTGTGTTAATATTTTTCTAGTGTAAACTCCTAAAACCGGAGTTTCTGGGTCTAAGAGCCTATGCAAGTTTATGTTGAACAGATCCTGCCAAAGTCGATACAAGTGTTTAGACTTTATCAACAATATATGACAGTGCCTGCTGCTCCCTGCCATGGCCCAAAATAGACATCAGCACACTTTTTAATATTTACTAAACTGATAAGAAAATATAGTCTCTAACTGGACTTTGTTTGTAATTTTTTACTTTTGAGTGTAATTCTTTACTTTTTATTTTCTTTCTGTATTTATAGGCATTTTTATGTAGTTTGTTGTGATTTGTCTGATCCTACCTTTGATGATTTGACTAATGAGTTGTAGTCTTTCTCTTTATGGATTTGTAACATAATATCACATATTAACCACATTAGTGATTTTTCATGTTTTGCCAATTTCACTTTTCAAAATTTGGATTTATCATTTATGTTTCCAGGCAGATTTTTGCTTTACTTAAAGTAATAATTCTTCAAGTAATTTGTTTGGCTTCTGTGTTCTGTGCCATGAAAGAAAAGATCTTAACTTTTCAATAATTCCTCACGGATTCTCATAAGCCTTTTTTTTTTACCCAGTGTTTACACATCTCATCCATCTAGATTTTATTTTGGTTTAATAGATGAATTAGATTTTTTTGAGCATTTGGTTATGAAAATTTTCCAACATACATAAAAGTTTTAAGAATTTTACAGTGAACATCCATATACCCATCACCATGTTTCTACAATTACATTTTAACTAATTCAAGTTACCACACATCTTTCCATCTACCATTTTTGAGATAGATATTTAACTTTACTAGGTAGAAACTTAACACTACAGATATTATTGCTTCTAACTTTGCCATCTTATTATAAGTTACTTTTCATATTTTATCACTGTTTGTTTTCTAACTTTTGCTGGAAGTTCTGTGTGTTTTGTTAACATCTGGCTTTAGAAGGTACACAAATTATACTCTCCCTTCTTCAGAACTATAAATAATGTACCTAAAATTTATGTTTCCCAATTTATCTATTTTCACTAATAAACAACTTTTCACTATGAAAAAGGAGAAAATATGAACACCTATATTCCAACCTACTTCTATTTGTCATCTTTACTCCAAATTTACCTTGTTCATGTTTGTAACATTTCCAAATTCTTTTAACAATTCCCTCCATTGCTTAGTCTTTAATTAGTGGGATTTGGTGCTCACCATCTTCTTCTTTGAAACTTTACTTCTCCATTCCTGAGTTCTTCATTTTTCTTCATTTCTTCATTGGTTGAATATTTCTGCCTACTTTTTTTAAATAGTTTTTCCAAGACTAACTTTTTGGGCTGTAATCTCCGAGTCTGACATGTTTGAGAACATAAAACACATGCCAAATTTCTCTTTCCCAAAACTTTATAGACATTGTTACACTTTCTTCTACCAGTGAACAAAGCTCTGGGAAGTTGACGTCAGCCTTATTTCCCTCTCTCTTAGATGCCTTTACAGCTTTTTCTTTTTTGCCAATCCTCTGTTTTGTTTTGGTTTTTTTGCTTGAGGAATATTGACCCTGAGCTAACATCTGTGCCAATCTTCCTCTCCTTTGTATGTGGGACGCTTCCACAGCGTGGCTAATGAGTGCAGTAAGTGCATACTGGGGCTCCAAATCTGTGAACCCTGGGCTGCCAAAGCAGAGCATGAGAATTTAACCACTACACTACTGGGCCAGCCCCTGTTTTTGTCTTGAAATCATAATATTTATGAAGATACAAATGTGTGAGGATTATCCATTAGCGATTTTCCTGGTATAAATAGTACATTCTCATCTACAAATTCAATTCTTTATTTAAGAAAGCAATTCTTTCTATAATTTAGATTTTTCTTCAACTCTCTGTTCTCTTATCTAGAAATGCCAGTTATACAGACTAGACCTCCTTTAACTTTTATATCTATCCTCTTCGTACTTTCATTTCTTAGTTCTTTTCAACTTCATTTAACGTGACTTCTCTTATCCATGCCAACTCAGTTTTCAACAGAATCTATGTTTTCCTTCTAATATGGCATTAATTTTTTAAATAATTTAACATTACTACAAATTTTCCCCAAGCTAGATTCACTCGTTTTGTAATCCCTTTTAGTGACAGTAATTGTCTGAACTTTCATTAACTATGTCTCATTGTTTGAGCTCCTTTTAAATAATTCATTTACTGCTTACTTTGTTATAGAGAAGTATTTTTTTTCTGTGAAATTTTCATAGGGCAATTCTTCTAATTGAAATACTTCATTGATCTTTTGCTTGTTATCTTTTATACTGTCTCTTGTTCTCATTTTAATGCTTCATGGACACTATTTCTTTTCATTTTTGGTTACTACTCTTCTTCCATTTGGGGTAATTTTCACAGAGCCTGCTGATGCTGAAGAGTAGAGTGGGGGTTAACTGGCGGGAGGCATTTGAGCCTCAGTTTGCACTTTTATCGTTCTCATGTCCACCTGCCACACTTCATCATCCTTGAAAGTTAATCTCACATTTAGATAGTGCATGATTTGAAGGCAGAGGTCATTCACATTTATCTTATTGTATTCCCAAGTTTTAAGGCCGTCTCATTAATTGTACTTCAAATAAATTTGCCACATTGATAGCCTAGCTCCCAAACCTCATTTCTGATCTCCAAAACCCACTAAATCTTTGATCCCCAGCCAGCAATTTCACCTTTTGGCACATTCCTGGCTTTCCTTCAAACCTGACTCCCCATAAATCTATCTGGGTCCATGGTTACCCTTAGCTCATTGTGACAATGTCAATTAGAAAATCATAATTAATTATAAATGTCCCTAAGTGAACATGGATACAACAGATTAGGGTGTGGTATAATCAATATATAAAAAGAAAAAAGGCTGGCAGTAACTATGTCAATATGTTACCAATTGTCTTCCCTAAATTGAGAGATATGCAGATGATTTTTCAATTCTCTTAATAATTACATTTTATAATTTTCTACATACTTGTAGTTTTATTATTTTATTGTCAAAAATAAAAAGTTTATTTTCAAAATAGCTTTTTTTAAATTGATTTTTCTTTCCTTTTTTTAATTGCCTGAAAACTACTCCATATGAATTTCTATTATTAGAGCTATGAGAATTAGTGAACAAGTATTTCACTCTTTTCCTATGTTATTGGTACAAATTTTATTTATGTTTTCTCAGTCTTGGGGGTTCCTTGGTCAGTTTTGTTGGTCCTTTTTAGAATTTTCCAGTTCTTTTTTTTTCCTAATCTTTTTAAGTAAAGCTGTTACTACTACACATGTTATCCAGTTGGGGATAAATGCTGCATTCTCTCTTTCTTGTGTTGTTTTTAAATATACTTCAAGGTGAGGTCTAGCATTAGCTGTATGAGGGTGTTTGAAAAGAATGCATTCAAGTTTATGTTTTATGTTTAAACTGTTCAAAATAAAACCTGAAAATAAGTCAAATATCTTATTTTCTTAAAATATGTGGTTAATTTGTGCATTTATATAACTAAAATCTAAGAAGTATCATTTAATTCTTTGGAAACTTTAAACACGGAGCCCTCACCAGTTTTCTCACTAGATTGTATGATATCCTGCTCTGACACTTTATGTGGTGGCTAAGATCATAAGCCAAAGTTTTTGCACGCGGACCATATTGAAAGTATTTGGAGAGGTTTGCCTACTTAGTCTCTAATTAGAATTTTTCACCAAATTTTAGCAGAAAATAAAAGTTCGTAAATTCAGTGTCTTTGGCATTTTGTACTATTTGCACATGGAAATGATCACGAGAAGAACTGCGCCGCCCAAGCAGCAGCTGTAAAAAGAATGTTTTCCAGGAAAGTTTAGAATTAAAATTAAAATGTGAGACAAAAGTAAAACTTAGCATAGCAATAAAATAAAAAGTATTTAGATTTTTCATGTGTTTTTAGAGTAAATATTCAAATTAAAGATGAAAAAGTTCCTTGTCATGAACTTCCTGAAGCATTTACTACCATGTTTCTAGATTTGTGTGTAAACACATCAGGTCCAAAAGGGCTGTATGTGACCTCGGGGTTCACTCACACCACTAGCTCTGGCGCTTCCTCAAAGCACTTAGAACTCCTAGTAGCCTAAACCCTTTGTTCTGTCTCATCCTTCTCAACAGATCTATCCATCTTTAGGCAGTGATCTGAATAAAAATGATCTATGGCATTCAATTTTATCCGTTATCGAGGGCTTTCTGTCTCTTGACTTTTTTCTTCAAATTCCTTTTATTATACTTAAAGTGATCCTATCTAAGGGCTACCTCTCCCTTCTACATTCTTCTATCATACACCAGAAGGCTACCAGTATGCTACAAAATAATAATTTAAATGCTAGTGCAATCTCCTGATGACCAAGAGTACACTGTCTTGACTGTCACAGAAAACATAGTGATAAGATATGAATATCACTTTCAAAGTCATTTTGAAAAATAGTGTTAAAAATATTCATCAGCTATTGAGTATGTGTCATATCCCCCCCATAACATTTATTCAACCATCGCAATTTGGTCCATTTCAAAATTCGCAATAATTCTGCTCCTCCTTGGAGCTTCCGTAAGCTTTCTAATTAAAACAAATAATCCACCTTTATGTGTGTGATGCATCCTCTTCTCACTTCTGTCACACTGGATGTGGTTTTGTATCTCCAAAATCCACAATTCCAATTTAATTTAAATTTCAAGAAACTATATGGTCCTACTATAGTAAAGGACTGGACAAGGTGCTAAATATACAGTGTGGATACAATGGACATGACTGTACTTTGTAAGATAAATTAGCAACCATTTGCTGTTTTATATATTGAAGTTTTGTATGGAAATTCTTTTGAATAAAGGAAAAACTGAAAATAATATTTGAAAAATGCTAATTCTGACTCAACTACTACTGTGTTTGTTAGATAATCAGTTATCGTATATAAAGTCTAAACAATGTTTTAAAACATGTTAAAATTAAATTTTATACCATAATATTACATGCAGATGGAGACAAAAAAAATCATTCATTTCGGAAATAAATGCTTAGTTGCATCGTCTTTTATACCCACAGTCTTAAAGAGAAAGGTATTCATAAACCTGAATTGGTAACCAATAGTTTTTTCTTCATGGGTTTTAATGAGAATTTGTTAAATAGATGATTATGCAGATGGTTGTTTAGGAAAAGTTATCTCATAACACTTTTTTTTACATCTTTTCATTTTCATTTGAATTACTCATGTTAATCTGTTGATGCTCTTAGAGTTTTGAGAGCATATTTCATTTTCGAGAGAATCATTAGCATGTGAAAGAAATAATTAGAATGATAGATCTACTTCTATCAGAAATCATGAGACCCTCAGATCTACATGCATTCCAGATACAGAAAAGACAAAAAAAGAGAGAGCAAGAAAAATGTACAAATATATTTGTGTTCTATAAAAATGCAGGTGTTATTTGTTGCCAAGTCTTACATCACTAGATGTGGTTCCGAGGTACGCAGAATCTTGTTATGATTCCTGCATTCTCAGACAGTTAGATAGGCTTCAAACAACTTTGAAACTTTTCAGACTAGTAGAAGTAAGGATAACTATTGTTTCATGTTTATGTTTTATATTCCAAAGGAAAATACTTTTAAATAAATTTTCGGTATGACTTTTTTAGTAAGTTTTAAAGTCAGCGGAGTATATTTCCAATCATGTAATGATTCGCAAGTTATGGTTTTTCCTCATCTTTTGTACCCAATTGACACTTTCTTTTAATAGTGTAATTTTTTTAAATTTTATTTATTTATTTATTTTTGGGGGGAAAACTAGCTCTGAGCTAACATCTGTGCCCATCTTCCTCCACTTTATATGTGGGACGCCTACCACAGCATGGCTTGCCAAGCAGTGCCACGTCCACACCTGGGATCCAAACCAGTGAACTCCCAGCCACCAAAGCAGAATGTGCGCACTTAACTGCTGTGCCACCGGGCCGGCCCCAATACTTTTTAAATAAATTATACTTTATAGAATATTGAAATCTTTAGAGCAGTGTGTGTATATGATAACAAAGCTAACATCTCCGAGAAAATATTAACCTCATCTAAGGGTCTTGATAAGTTCAAGGTACATGAAAACAAATGAGGATTTTGTTTCAGTATATCTAGATTTTATCAGAATTTAGTAAGGAAGAGCTGTCTGTTGAATATGAAATACATGATGACTGGCTACCAAATTGTCACAAAATGATTCTGATTTTATATATAGCTAGAAATTTTAAAATTTTAAGAATTCCTCTAAAAAGCCACAGGAGTGGAAATTTTATAATATTCCCCCTAGTTAGCTTGTTTTAATTTCAGTTGATTTTTATCTAGCAATAAATTAATTACATGTATTCCTTAGTGATTCATCAATGTATCAATAAGTTGATTGATATAACATATATGTGTATATCCATAAATACTATGGAAAAAAGAAAATAAATTATAAAATATATTTCCACTGATCTTTTTTTTTTTTTAGGAAGATTAGCCATGAGCTAACTACTGCCAGTCCTCCTCTTTTTGCTGAGGAAGACTGGCCCTGTGCTAACATCCATGCCCATCTTCCTCTACTTTATAAGTGGAACGCCTCCCACAGCATGGCTTTTGCCAAGCGGTGCCATGTCCTCACCCGGGATCGGAACCGCTGAACCCCGGGCCGCTGAGAAGTGGAACGTGTGAACTTAACTGCTGCACCACTGGACCAGCCCCTCCACTGATCTTATAATCTGGTCATTCTTTTAGAAATTTTCATATCGGTATATACTGTATTTAAGTAATTTGAGATACTTTAATTGTGGTGAATAAGTTATCATTTGTGACATAGCAGAAATATTACTGACTTTGGTGTCATAAGACCTAGAATCCAGTCCTAACTATCCTGTAATCCCTTACTGATTACGTTCATTGATCTTAGGTGGTCCTTCAGTCTAAAGTAGTAAGTTTTAGCAAACTAACATCATATTCAGCACAGTGTTTTGAATCAAGTCAATTCCCAATAAAATGCAAACGAATTAAAGGCATTGCATTTAAATAGTTGGAGGATTGTAAATCTGCCACAATTGTACAGATAACAGGGAAAAAACAAAAAAATATTTCCTGTTAGAATTCTTGACATTTTTCATGGAACTGTGTCTTTTGCTTTACTTTCCTCAGATTGGTTGATGGTCGTAGAGCTTTGAACAAAATCATCATCTATTACAGAGAATGGCTAATAGAATTTTAGCTATATTCTCATAGTTGACTCTTTAGTGATTTATTTCCTATAAAAACATTTTGACAATTTATTAAATATGTCATCATATGGGTCATTTTTGGCAAGATTCAATGAGCTGGGGGCCGGCCCCGTGGCCAAGTGGTTAAGTTCACACGCTCCGCTTCGGCTGCCCAGGGTTTCACGGGTTCAGATCCTGAGCTCAGACATGGCACTGGTCGTCATGCCATGCTGAGGCAGCATCCCACATGCCAAACTAGAAGGACCCACAACTAAAACTATGCCTCTACTATGTACCGGGGGGCTTTGGGGAGAAAAAAGAAAAATAAAATCTTTAAAAAGAAAAAAAGAATTTAATGAGCTACCATTGTGAGTGCCTGAGTTATTAGTAAATATCCTACAAGGGAACAGGACAAAGAGAATGCATATAATAACCACATTTTTTCATTTACAGGAAAATACACTTTCTTCTTTTGCTCCTCTCTCATCTCCTAAATTTTCTTGATCCTTCATTGATGGCCTCATGATTTTTACTTAATTGAGATGTGATGCAGTGTATTTTTTTTTTTTGAGATCTGAACACACAACTTATTTATGCCGATATAAAGAAATGATTTTCTTCCTTTTTATTAACATGTATAAGAGAAGCTGAATAGTAATATTTTCTTCTTTGGAGTCTACTCCACATCCTAAACTTTATTTGCTGTGTTTTAATCAAGTGAATTATCCAATAATAAGTTTAGTACAATGCAGAAGACAAAGTAAAAATATATATGAGATCCTCACAGATCTTGTTTTGCAGGTACATTAGAGAAGATGCAACACATTTAAATAAATTTCAAAGAGCTTCTGTACCGTGGCTTATATTTTTACCTTGGGTTTCCAGAATTTTGTTGTTATTCCGTTGCAAGACTCCTTTTTATGTCCTTATTATCCAGACCCGTACTAATTGGTACATATTGCTTGATTTCTTACATATATCCTAAGTAAAAGTATTGAATTAAGAATTAAATTTGACTTTGAAATGTCACCATTATAACTTTCTTTCAGTGGTAGTTATTTTCTTTCTTTAAAGTCAGTTTATATTCATTAATGAAGACTAGAAAGGGTACTACAAAACTTAGTTAGACAGAGATAAACAGGAACTTTAAGTTATTCCTCTTGTTTCCCCTTCAAGGGATTATTTCAGTATTTGAGTGCAATTGACTTCTTCCAGCTTTCATGATCCTGGTCTGCTTGAGGTATTGCTTATGGTTGTCACATCTCCTACTGTGGCTTTAAAAGTGATTTGAAAAGTCTGTTGTTTAAAACTCTCAGGCAGATGTTACTTTTACCACCACAGTCAAGCATGGCTCCTGTGTGTTTGACTTTCAAAATCCCTGCTAAGTTTCTTGCTGAGATCAGAAATGGTTTGTTTATTAAATCTATATCTTTACATAGTGTGGGGGGTCTAGAAAGAAATACCAGCTCTCTGACAAGATCCCAAGGGAATATATACCTACTTAATCTTTCATCCAACACCATTTTCCAGTAACAAAGATGTATGTCTAGAGTTATGAAAGGAGCAAATAGTGTTTTGGCTTTCATCAGCATCAAGTTGGTTTATACACTACCAGGGACTTCCAGAGTAGACTCTATAGTTGTTCCACATATGAAGCCAGAATATCACAAAAGCCTACTTTTGTTGAATATGTTTGGTGTAGCTTAATATTCACTATTGAGTTTTCATCATAAATAATTTTTGTACCTCCAATCAGTATGACATAAAGATGAGAAATGATCTATGATTAACTGATAACTTTGTACATTCAATTTAAACCATGAATTCAATATAAATTAATGACAGATAGTTGGTGCTATTAAGATATTAATTTACCTACTTTGAACTACATTAATGTAATTCAATTACTTGGCGCTAGGCATAGAGAAAATAAACACCAAATTCTATGATATGATTTCTGCTGAAAGACACACTGTAATCGATGGAATCAACACTGAGAAAAAGCTAGTTACATCAAGAATCTATATTTGTTAATAATTTGTAATAGAGGTGCCATTCCTTAATTCATATTCCTTCTAAGAAAGTAGGCAAGATATTTTTATTATGAGAAATACTAGGAAAGAGAAATAAGTAAAAATTTTGGAAAAAAACATATTTTAAATCACCCAGAATTTCACCCCTCAGAGATAACCACACTTTATTTGTTGATACCCATAATTTCTCTATCTTAAAAGAAACAAGTTGTTAAAAAATTAATGTAGGTCTTATTTCAATATATTAGTCATCAACATTAATTATCAAATTTATAGTTAACAGAATTAATACATAATGTTATCACTAACTTCAAAAAGAACACCTTAGTTGTAATTATGGCACACTGGACTATGGTGTAGCAACGATGTTTACTATACTGATGTTTAATTTCCTCATTTGTTAAACGGTAATGACATCTATGTCGAGAATGCTTATTTGCGATGTATGCATTGTGTGATGGGTAGTGCCTGAAGCCATGACAGGGAAAAAAATATACAGAGTATTTTTAGCCCTAAATTCCCTTTGTAAATCACAAACTAAAACCAGTAATTTATTTCTGATACGACATTACTTTCCACTTTCAGAGAGGGAAGTCACCACAAAACCTTCTTCTTAACACAATTTTACTCTTACTTTAAGAACAATGTGATAATTTGCTCTTTGTAAATTTTTGCCTAACTTCCCAGGTGTATGTTGGGCCTTTAATCCATTTGACTGGCATCTTTGTAAAAAGAGGAAAGAGAGATATACAGAGACGATGGCCATGTGTAGACAGAAGCAGCAATTTCAATTATCCTTCGATAAGCCAAGGAATGCTGGGGGATACCAGAAGCTTAAGCAAGGAAGGATCCTCTCCCAGAGTCTTCAGAAGCAGCCTGGCCCTGCCCATACCTGGATTTCAGATTTCTAGCCTCCACAGCTGTGAGAGAATAAATTTCTATTGTTTAAAGCCACTCAATTTGTGATACTTCAATGCGGGAGTCCTAGGAAACAAATGGTTAATTTAGAAAAAAAGAAAGTTTAATATCAATGTTCTAAGATTTTAATTTAAGAAACTAGAAAAATAGATGCTACCAAATAATACAACCCAAATAATATGAGGAAATGAAATAATAAAGATACAAACAGATATCAACGGAATAGAAAAAATGTTAACAAAGTCAAAAATTGGTTCTTGAAAAATATTTTTAAAAATGAAAAATCACTGGCAGGAATGGTAATGAATAAGAGAAAAACATAAATTACCATTATAAGAAAAAAATCAAGGGTTACCACCATAGATATTACATACATTATAAAGAATATAAGGGATTTCATAAGTAATTTTGTGCCAATAAATTTGAAATCTTAGATGAAATATGGAAATTCCTTGATAAACACAACTTATTAAAACAGATACAAGGTGAAATAGAAAATCTGAGCAGCCCAATATCTATAGAAGTTATATATTCCAACAAAAACTTTATCTACAGAGAAATTTTAGGCCCATACGATGTGCCTGTGAATTTTATCAAACATGTAAATAATAAACAGCTCTAAATTTATACAAAACCCTTTGGAAAATAGAGGAGAGTGATACACTTTATAGCATGTTCATGTAAAGTGAGCAAAATTCTAACATCAGGGCCTGTCCCATGGCCTAGTGGTTAAGTTCACACGCTCCCCTTTGCTGGCCCAGGGTTCACTGGTTCAGATCCTGGGTGCAGACATGGCACTGCTCATCAGGCCATGCTGAGGCGGCGTCCCACACAGCACAACCAGAAGGACCCGCAACTAGAACATACAGCTATGTACTAGGGGCGCTTTGGGGAGAAGGAGGAAAAAAATAAAAGAAGATTGGCAACAGATGTTAGCGCAGGTGCCAATCTAACAAAAAAAGATTTCTGTCTAAAAGAAAAGCAAAAAAGAACTCTAACATCAAAATCTGATATAGACATTAAGGGAAAAAAAAGATAGAGTATAGCCCTATAGAACAAACACACGTAAATCTTTGACAACGTCTTAGCAAGCCAAAGCCAGCATTATACGAAAAGGCACAAAACTACTGTGCCAAAAGGGGATTTATCCCAGTAGTGAAAGACTGCCTAGACATTTGAAAATTTCTCAATGTATTCCACTACATTAATAAAATAAAGGGGAAAATCCACACATCACCATTTTACTAGACGCAATTCAACACTTATTCATAGTAAAACTCTCAGTAAATTATGGATATAAGATACACTTCTCACAATTATAAAGGAAAGCTATGAAAACTTACATGTAATGTCAAACATAATGGTGAAATATTAATTGTTTTCCCTTTAATTTGGGGGAAAATCATGAATGACTGCTCTCCCCACTTTTATTTATATTGTCTGAAGTCTTAGCCCTAAAAATAAACAAAATGAATCAAGAGATACTATATGTAAAAAAAAAGAAAACTGAAGAAATAAAGAAAGCAAAAATTAAAAGCACAAAAATTAGAAGAGGAGTAAAATGACTCTATTCACAGAAGACATGATGGTTTACATAGAAAATGGTAAGGAATCTACACAACTATAGAACTAATGACTAAAATTAATAAGGCTGCAAGAGGTACAATCTTATATAAAACTCCATTGTATTTCAATGTAATAACAGTAAAGACATTGACAAATTGACTTTAAAAATACAATTCTCAATACTGTCTGAAAGTCAATAACTAGAAATTAATTTAGTAAACAAGGTGAAACAAAACACCTGTACATTGATAACTATAAGAAATTACTCAGAAAAATGAAAGAATATTTCAATACATGGAGAAATGTGTATTCCTGGATTAGAAAATCAATATTGTTAAAATCTCTATTTTTCCCACAAAGATTTTCACTGAAAATGACAAGCTTTTTCCTAAAACATATATGGAAATGCAAAGAACATATATAGCCAAACAATCTTGACAATGAAAACAAATTTGGAAAACTTAAAATATCTCACTTCAGGGCTTACTATAATGCCACACACCTAAGATAGTCAGCTTGGTTTTGGCATAAGGATATGTTAAATTGAATCAATGGAAAGGGTAAAGAATCTAGAAACAGATCCACATTTACAGGGTAAATTGACTTTTGACATAGGCTCCAAATTAATTAGGATAAAAAAGCTTTTTCAAGGGGCTGGCCTGGTGGCATAGCAGTTAAGTTCTTGTGCTCCACTTCCGTGGCCCAGGGTTTGCAAGTTCGAATCCCAGGCATGGACCTGAGCACTGCTTATCAAGCCATGATGTGGCAGGTGTCCCACATATAAAATAAAGGAAGATGGGCACCAATGTTAGCTCAGGGCCAATCTTCCTCAGCAAAAAGAGGAGGATTGGCAGTGGATGTTAGCTCAAGGCTAATCTTCCTGAAAAAAAAAGAAAGAAAAAAACCTTTTCAAGATATTGCATTGAGACATTTGCATATCTAATTGTAAAAAAAAAGAAAGAAAGAAATTTTACTCCCTATCTCACATCAAAAATTAACCAATAATTTCAGATGGACAATGAAACTATACCTCAAAGCTAAATGATGAAGATTCTAGAAGAAAACAGTGGTCTATTTTCATACCCAGACAACGGTCAAAAAATATTTTAGAGAGGACACAGAAATCAATAACCATTAGAGAAAAATGTATAATTAGTTAGATTTCACCAAAAGGCAACGTTAAAAATATTATGAAGTAAATCATAGACTAGGAAAAAATAGCCGAGAAAAGATTCAAATGTTGATTAAATACATACATACACACACATGCAATTAATAATTAAAAGACAAACATCTCAATAAAAAAATGAGTGAAAGACTGAAACAGCCACTTGACTAGGAATATTTTTAAATGATCATTAGCATCTGAAAAGTTGTTTGATATCATTAGTCATCACGGAAATGCATATTAAAATTATAGGAGTGTACCACTACACATCCCATCCACCAGAGTGATAACATTAAAATGATTCACAAGACCAAGGTGGTGAGAATGCTGTAGCAGCTTGCTGATAGAGTATAAATGAGACGACCATTTGGAGTGAAGGGGAAATAAAAAACAGTCTCAGACATACAGGAATTGAGGGAATGTGTCTCTAGTAGATTTCCTTTGTATGAAGTGTTAACAGAAATCCTTCAGAAAGAAGAAAAACGATACAGGTCAGAAACTCAGATCTACATAAAGAAAGGAAGAGCAAGAGAGAAGGATGAATGAAGATAAAATAAAATTTTTATTTTTTAATTCTTAACAGATCTAACAGATAATGCTTTGTTCATAATATTTATAGCAGCAATGTATTCGGTGATTATAGCTTATGGATAAGTGAAATGAATGACAGCAAAGTTATATGAAATGGGTGGGAGGAATTGGGAATACTCTTATAAGTTGATTATACCACACAGGATGTGGTATAGTGTTATTTGAAAGAGAACTTGGATTAGATGTAAATTAATACTGTAAATTCAAGGGAACCACTAAAAGGAGAAAAAAAAGTAAAATGTTTTTAAAAACTCATTGAATAAAATCACTACAAGTCTATACTAATGTAAATGAAGGAATGAATGAACAAATGAATGACAGAAAATGGAAAACTTTGTCTTGCAAGTGTGCTGAGCAGATGGTGAAGGATGATGAAGCTACAAAATTGTCAATGGATTCCAAATCTAGTTGACAGAAGATTTATCAGAAACAGGACATTTACATTATCTCAAGGTATCTCCCTACAAATCAATGCTTAATTAAAATGAAAAAATTTAAATTTACAGCTGTCAGACAAGACCATAACAAAATAATAAAAGTGGACATCTGCTCTATTGAGATAAACTGTCATCAGGAGTTTTCTGATAACGATTGACTAAGACGAACATATATCAATTCTGTAGTATTTCTGCCAAAAACGCATAACCTGAATATTTTTGTGAGGTAACTTCACTCAAATTCAAGTTGAGGGATATTCAATAAAATAATCGGCAGGGATTTTGCAAATATGTCAAAGTAAAAAAAAAAAAAAGCCAAGAAAGGCTGAAGAACTATTGCAGGCTGGACAAGTAATGTAGTGTGTGATCTCGAATTGGATCATGAAACTGGGGGGAAAAGCTATTGTAAAAATAGCCATCATTTGCACAGTTAATGAAATTTGTATTTGGATTGTAGATTAGATAATAATATTGTATAAATGTTCAACTTTCTGATTTTGGTAATTCCATAATTAAAATGTATAAGAGAATGTCTTGGTTCTAAGGAAACACACATAGAGGATTTGGGGGGTAAATAAACAGAATGTCTTCAACTTACCCTCAAGGTATTTAGAAAAAATCCATGTATAGATAGGTAGATATAGGTAAAGACATTGTAAGTAGATGGATACATAGATAGGAAGAAAAAATGACATATGAGGTAAAATGGAAACATTTGGTAAATCTAAATAAGGTATATATGGGAGTTCTTTGTAGTCCTATTATAACTTTTCTGTAAATTTGGAGATACATTAAAATTAAGATATATGAACAAAAATTACACTAATTTTTTTATTTTTAAAAATTTGGAGCTATCAAAAATATGCTGTAGTTATTGGTGTGGATAACTTTATACTGCATAGAAGAAAATGTAAAATATATTAAGAACGTAAAGAACTTTAAAGATTTCCTAGAAGCTTCTGACTCCGAAATCCATGCTCTACTCACAATACCCCAAACAAGGAATTTTAAAACTGATAGATATATTTATTTAAACATTTTACAAACATTTATTTTTTTGAAAATACATTTTATGCTCCTTTTTCTTTTACAAAGTCAAAAGATATAAAAGTGTCTAAAATGAAAAGTACATCCTGTTCACACTTTGGCTCATATTTCTTACCAGTTCATACTCCCAGTGATAGCCTAACCACATATAAGCATATATGTAACACTTTTACTTATTTACATAAAAAGATAAGTCAAGGTTCTTGATCTCACTTATTTTACTTAACAATATATCTTAACATGTATTTCAGTAGTATATTCTATAAACTAATGAATACATATTACATCCCATATTTAAAATACCAGATCTCCAGTTGATATCCATTTTGGTGCCCCCACATTTTTGAAATCAAACAATGCTACAGTGAATATCCTCATCGTCACATATATGTGCACACATATGAGTACTTCTATAAGAGAATTCTACAATTGGAATTTCTTGTTCAAAAATTACGTGCCTTTGTAGTTTGATATTGTCAAAATGCCTGCTAGAGACAATATACTATTTATGTCCAAAAAGTACATTTAAGAATGTCAGTTTCCCCACTCCTGAAAACACAATATTATAAAGCTTATTTTGACAAATGGATATAAAAATTTTTCTCATTGTATTTTTAATTTGCTGTTCTTTTGAATGTCGTAAGGCAGGCTGGTTTTCATTTGATGATTTTAAAAGGCAATATTTTTACTTCTTTTTGGAGGAGGCTTTATTTATGCCTTTTGCTCTTTTTATATTCTCTTGTCAATACATATTTTCCTACTTTTAAATTTTTTATATTTTACATATATTTTACTGATATTATCTCCTCAATCTCGTGTCATAAATATTTTTTAAGTTGATCTTTTGATTTTGAATATATACATACTATCTTCCATGGACAATTACACACATTTATAGAATCACATTTATCAATCTTTTCTATTTTAAATTTCTGGGTACCATCCCTAGCAAGGACTTCTTTGCTGTCATTATATAAAATGTAAGTCTTCAATATTCTCTTTTATTCTTTCTTTTTTTACACTTAAATTTTTATTTTTGCAAAATTTCTTTTGTTTAAGGAGTTAGTTGGCTAGCCGAGTGTATTTATTCGCTATGATTATGCAGTTGTTCCGACAGCGTTTCTATGCTATTTTGAAGTACTCCTTTGATAATATTTCATTGTTACCCAAGTATTTAGATCTATTTCCAGTTTCTGTTCTATCATGCTTTCTACTTCTACACCAGGAGCAAACAATTTTAATTTAGTTTTATAATATATATATTTGATAGAATATATCATCTCATCTCTTCTTTTCCTTTTATTCTTTCCCTTATAACTATTTTTTTAAGAATGTTCCTGGATATTCTACATATTTTCCAAATGAATGCTACAAATATCTCTATTCCAAAAGAAATTAGATGAATAATTTTAATGATAGCTCATTAAGCTATAAATAATGGGAAGAATTGTCATCTGTGAGATTCGAAGTCCTCCATTCTAAGAACAATATTTATCTCTCAATTTATTCAGATCTCTTTTAACCATCAGTAGCATTTTATAGTTTTCTTATTAAGTTTATACCTGGACAGTTTTACCTTCATTTCTGCTGTTTTAAATAGCAGGAGGCTTGGTAACTGCCTCTTGGATTAAATTCAATAGGTTCTTTAAACTTCAATTTATGCTGTTGTCCTTGGGTGTGGCATTTGGGGAAGTTCTAAATTCTTCAATAACCATACCAGGCAGATTAAGAATAAGAAAACAGGTTCAACTTGAAGACAATAGTGATGCACTCTAGGAGACTGCTTTCTTTTTCATCCTTCCTCCCTCCCTCTCTATCTTTCTCTCTCTTTCTTTCTTTCTTTTTAATGCAGCTGACTCCTATGTCTAAGAAAAAATTAGCAGTATATTAGGGACTCAGACAAAAGGCCCGAGTTTGAGATCAGAAATTTGGTTCTAGAATCTCAGAATATTCAGTCGGCAATGGACATTAGTTGAAACAGGTAGAACTTAAGAAAACTTGTCTGATAGGCTGACTTCATAAGTTACTGTGAAAAGAGATATAACAAGGAGTCCTGTGTCTTGACATTTACACAGACGCCAAGAGTTCATCACTGTATGCTAGACATTGGTTATGTTACCGAAGCAGGTTCGTGTTTGCCCGCCGCCCAGAAAGCCAAACACTGAGACGGCAAGATTGCAGCAGAGAGTGTACTCACAAGGAAGTGAGAGCATGCAAGGAAGTGAGAGCATGAGCCTCAAATTTGCTTCCCCGAAAATAGGGACTCCGGGATATTTATGGGATGGGGACAAAGTGGTCTGAAATGTGGAGAGAGGTGATTGGAGGGGAGGAGAGGTGAGGTAACTGACGATCTGCGCAAGCGTAGTCAGACTCCATGTGTCTTCACGGGACCCATGTTCACAAAATGGTGACGTTGGCATGATCTGAGCATGGAATTTTTAGCCTCTTGATGTCAAAAGGTCGCCTATTGGGCATCTGAGCAGGCCCACTTGATGAGTTGGTGGTCTCAACTGGCCTGAAGTGGACAAAGGAGTTCTAATTCCTGAAAAACAGCTCCCATACCCATCACCATGGTGATCCAGGCTCCAGGGAGATGTTAGCTATAGGAGCCCAGTAGGAGTCAGCATATTGCCTAAGCAGCACAGTCAACAACGGGCGGGTTAAACAGCTAAAAGCTATAATCAGTAATTGCAAAAAGGAAAAAACTTTGGTACCTAAATACTTAATCATCAATGGCTGCTTGCCTGTTTCAGTTATGGATCTGGTTGCATAGTCCGGTAGGAAACAGAAGCCTGAAAGATTTCACAATTGTAGTTGTTATCCACCTACCCCACTCCCCAACACACACACAAATCACTGATCTAAGAGACAAAAAGATTATTTTAAACCCCTCCCTGCAAATACTATCTTAAACCGCAAATACTATCTTAAACCGCCCCCCCAAATAAGAGAAATTGGAGTTAAAAGGAACTGAAGACTACTAGCATAATTCTTTCCCCTTACATATGTTATGTTGGCTTGGAAACTGGAACAGGTTAGCATCCATTGGTCCCTGAATCAAGCTGTGAGAAAGCAGAGAGGCAGAGGTAGGGGAAATATGCACATGGAACTAGAGCTCGGTCTCTGTGCCTTATGCACTGGGGCCTCCCCAGTGGCCATTGTCTCCTAAGGACCTACAAATACCTGCTTTGAAAACATAATCAGCTCTGCTCCAGAAGTCTACACTGTGACGACTTTCATTACAGATGCAAAAAAGCCTGAATGTATTTTTGCTTACATTACCATGGAGATTTCTATTTAATAGATTACAATTCTGGCATCCAGACCAAAAGAGCAATTTGAGAAATAAACATATCTATGTATCTAAATTCCAAAGTAAGAGCCCGTTTGAGAATGTGTTTTCCATTTGCAAATTTAACAAATTTCCTCACATGGAAGTGAATTACTTAGTGTATTTTCAGCTTGGAATTTCATGGAATTTAGGCATTATCCATGAATAAGCTTCATGAATGAAGCCATCTGTCTAATGCCACTTTCTTATGGGATCCCAATAGTAACAATGGAAAAGAGTGTCAACAATTTTCTCAACAAAGAGTATAGTTCATTTATTTAATAAGTATTTATAACTGGGACTCTTCTAGGCTTTAGAAATGCAACATTATAGACTAAATCTTAGCCCTCATGGAGTTTACACTCTAGTTGGGATAGACATGTAATAATAAATTTTTAAAAGATTAAGTTAAGCATATTACATGTGTGTTACTATGAAGATAAAAGTGGCCAAGGAAGGACTCAGTGGGAAGTTGAAATTTTGATAACGTTTTAAGGAGGGAAGGGCACCCAGCTGCATCTCACTTGTCTGTCCAATAGCGCGTCTCGCACATTTGCTCCAGCAGTTTCAGCATGCCTCTCTTCTGACTGGCTGCAGGCGGTGAGCTACCGCTGTCGAATATTTTGGATATCATTCCTAAGTAGACGTCAATTCGTTTCCCAGCAACCTCCTTCCTTTTTTTTCCCTGAAATCAGCAACCTTTCTCTCTGAATCTTAAATCCAGCTTTCTGAGTCCTAAGGTGATGGTCCCAGAATTAAAGTTCAGCCAGAGGCTGGCCAATCACAGACCTTGCCAGGGTTTTTAATCCTAGATCTGAGGAAAGGTTCTCAGTGTCCTGCTATCAGCAAAATGGTGACCTGTCAAGCAGAACAACTCTGCCAGCTATCTGCATAAAGGCCTCTTCCTCTTTTGGTGTGCCTGCTTGAAGTTGAGTTTATGTAACTTGTAAAAAGTAATCAAAATCAGATTATGTACCAGACACTGTGGTAGGATCCACAAAGTAAACACTGTTAGGACATCTCAAAATTATCCTAGAGAAACCTGATTTAATTATAAATGTAAAGCAGAGAGCACTCACTATCGCACAAACCATCTCATTTAATCCTCGTGAAACTCTATGTGGCTTACTTTGACTCAGTGACTTTCTAAATCCACACAATTAAGTTGCAGAGGTGTGATTAAAACCAAGACTCCAAAGCTAAATTATCAAAGTTATAATTTAGTGATATCTAGGATGCTAGAATTTGGAAGAGAAGCTATGTTTTTTTTTTTTTAATTTTACAAATATTTATGGAGGGGCCGGCCGGGTGGCACAGTGGTTAAGCGCACATGTTCCGCTTCTGGGCTGCCTGGGGTTCGCCGGTTCAGATCCCAGGTGCTGACATGGCACCGCTTGGCAAGCCGTGCTGTGGCAGGCATCCCATATATAAAGTAGAGGAAGATGGGCACGAATGTTAGTTCAGGGCCAGTCTTCCTCAGCAAAAAGAGGAGGATTGGCAGCAGATGTTAGCTCAGGGCAAATCTTCCTCAATAAATAAATAAATAAATAAAACAAATAGTTATGGAGCAGTCAGAAGTGAAAAAGTAGTAATAGTGAAGATAAATGCTGTGACAGTTCAGGGAAAGTAGAAGTTGAGCTGCTCCATAAATATTGTAGAGAGAAAGGAAATGGGGAATATAGTCTACTTGTTATTGTGCCTTTATTATATTCTGCGTGACTCTTCCCCTTCCCTCCAATCAGGCTCCTATTTTCTTTTTTTTTTTTTTTTGAGGAAGATTAGCGCTCAGCTAACATCTGCAGCCAATCCTCCTCTTTTTTGCTGAGGAAGACTGGCCCTGAGCTAACATCTACACCCATCCCTCTATTTTATATGTGGGACACCTGGACAGCATGACTGGATGTGTGGTGTATAGGTCCACACCAGGGATCCAAACTAGCAAACCCCGGGCCTCCGACGTGGAACGTGTGAACTTAACTGGTCACCACTGGGCTGGTCCCCAGACTTCTATGTTTTAATCTTAATACAAATGTGACAGAGAATTTATTCCCAAAGTTAACTTTCAGCTCCGTATAAAATTTGACTCCAGCATTGACAATTATACAAAGCTTCAGAATGTAACAGGTAATTAAAAGTATTGTCGACTTTATTATACGATTGTATTCTCCTAGCTCAGTAATATGGACAGGAGTTTTCTTCAATTTACAGAAAATAAACAAATGAGTGTTCGCATGTTTAAAAAATGATTACTCAAAGCAATTTAGCCGACAAGGGACAGAACCAGAAACATAATCCAAACATTCTAAGCATTAGTTTCATATTCTCTCTACCTAAAGGTATGCACATGTATTATAATTAAGAGTCAGGTGAATTGGTTGTCGTTTTTTGCTTTTATTTTTTTAAAATCTGCTATCAGCTGGTTACTTCTTCAGGAATTAGCTTTGAGCAATAGGAGTAGAAAAGATCAGTTAATTGTCTGTTGTTTCAAGGACCAGAAACTAAGACCTACACAAATATAGAATTTACTGAAAAGACAGTGGGAAGTTCCCCAGAGAGGACATGTGTGACATTGGAGGCATGGAACTGGGGTTTAATGTGCTGTCAAGATCGAGGTGGTGACTCACTCTGCATCATCTTTCTCACTTACTCCCAGAAGAAGCTGTCTGTTTCCTCCTTGAGTCTCCAATCTGGGAATTTGATTTCTCTATTGATTCATAATCTGCATTTGTCCTTAGCTTTACTCAGGTTTACTGTGGTGCTGTTTCAGCCTTCGACTCTAAATGAAACTTCAGCTCCTCAGCCTAGAGTATGAGTCTCTGAGTCTAATTTTTTTCTCTTTTTCTTTTTGTTTTTTGAGAAAGATTAGCCCTGAGCTAACATCTGCTGCCAATCCTCCTCTTTTTGCTGAGGAAGATTGGCCCTGAGCTAACATCCGTGCCCATCTTCCTCTACTTTATATATGGGATGCCTGCCACAGCATGGCTTGACAAGTGGTGCACAGGTCTGCGCTCAGGATCTGAACCAGTGAACCCCCAGCTGCCGAAGTGGAGCATGCTTACTCAACCTCTGTGCCACTGGGCCAGGCTTTGTACTTTTTTTTTTAAAGATCAGTCCACTCCTTAGCCAGTCAATTCATTGACTCTGTTTAGGTCAAATGTATACTCTGATCTAATCAGATATGGCCAGAAGGATGAGTCCAATAACACAAACATGGGTGTCCTACATATCTATTACTAAGAATTTGCTCAGAGAGAGTTATATGAAGGGTTATGACATTTTGTTAGAGTTAAGAAAAACTTACTTTAAACCTTTATTTTCCCTAAGAGGGTACATTATCTACATTCCTACTTTAACTCTTCTCTTCACTTTTTTAGGTGGGGGAGATTGGCCCTGAGCTAACATCTGTGCCAATCTTCCACTATTTTATATGTGGGATGCTGCCACAGCATGGCTTGATGAGCAGTGTGTAGCTCCATGCCCAGGATATGAAACAGCAAACCCTGGGTTGCTGAAGCAGAGCATGCAAACTTAACCACTACACCACCAGGCTGGCCCCTCTTCTCTTTACTTTTACCTCAGTAGATACAGGCAGTATTTCAAGGCTTCCAGATGAAGGAGCTCAGAAAATGTTTGGTAAATGTGTTCTTCTGGATAAGGTCAAACTATTTTGCACCTGAGGAATTTCTAATAAAATCAATAGCCAGAATAAAACTTCATAGAAGCAAAAACACGTGAACCATGACTGACAAAACTATGTGAGTGTGACAAGAAAACAATTGTCAGGGTTTCTTGGGAGCAAATCACCAAAGTCTGGGCAACACTACTGTGATGAGCGCAGATTTAAAAGTACAGATCATTCAGAACTATCAGCTTCTGAGTATAGTGGATTTTCAGACTGACTTTCTTTTTATTTTCTTAACATTTCATTTAGAAAAAATAACAGACTTATAGAAAGGTTGCAAAATAGCACAAAGAATTCCTGCATATACTTCACACTCAGATTCCCCAAATGTGAAGAGCTCACCATACAAAATATAGACAGTCTATGAAATTTTCTCAACTATTTGAAAATAAATGGCAGACATAACTCCTCCTGACCCTAAAGTCATTTCCTAAAGACAAGGACTTTCTTCTATAACCACAGCACAATTATAAAAATCAAGAAGCCATCATTGACGTAATAAAATTACGTGCTCTGTCGACTTTGTTCAAATTTTGACAACTTCTCCACTAATGTCCTTTACGTGGTCAGGAATCCAATTCAATCACATGTTGCATTTAGCTGTGATGCTCTTTAATCCCCTTTACTTTGGAGCAGGTCTTTAGTCTGTCTTTGTCTCTTACAACCTTCACACTTATGAGGAATACAGACTGTCTCTCAGTTTTGGTTTGTCTGATATTTCCTCATGGTTATATTTTGTGTTTTGTATTTTGATGGAATATCACAGAAGCGATCTTGTATTCTCAGTGTATCATATCAAGAAACACATAATGTTGATTTGTCCCATTACTAACGATCATAAGTTGATCCCTTGGTGATGGCGGAATCTGTAAGATTTCTCTACTGTAAAGTTACTGTATTTCCTTTGTAGTCAGTAAGTATGTCGTGGGGAGATATTTTGAGACTGAATCTGATTTCTCATCACACTTCCATCTCCTGGTATCGAGCATCCACTGATGTGAACCAGTTATTGCTTTGATGGTCAGCAACAGTGACAACGCTGATTTTATTAGTCCAAGTGATTTAAATGTTCTGGACTCGTCCGGAAACCAGAGAAGAATGAATATTTCCAAATTTAAAGTAATCAATTCAGAATTTCGTTTCTAAGCAACTTGCCATTCTGCTTTCTTAGTGATGCATACTGCACTAGTAATTGCAAATGAGTTTTAAGAGGAAGGGTTAAAATGAATAGAGGTAATGAAATTTGTATTTACAGTGCGTTTGCATCCCTTCCTAGCTTATTCAGTAAACTGAAAGATCAATGCATTTGTCATTTTCTTTAAACTTCACTCCATTATTTTTTGTTGTTTAATTGCGGGGGTTTCTGCTTATTTATTTATGTTTCCTCTTACAATTCTTTTTCTCCAAGTGGCAATTCATGTGTTAGATTTCATCCACTTATTCGTCAATAGCACACCAAGCAATGCTGCAACCACCAATTCTGAATACAACAGACTTGTTTAATTTGACTAATCAGTTTTTGAAGTAAAACATTATGGCTTTTGCCTTTGTGAGCCTATCCTTGTTTTTGGTCTGAGATCGTCTTCACATGGGACTCTTTCTTTCCTCTAGATCTATATATAAGCAAATACTTTAGACATTTTCCCTCAGCTACGCTGTGACATTAACCTGAAGTTCTCGTCCCCTACAACATCACTCATCTGTGTTGAATCAAATTTTCCTGATTCAATAGTAGTAAACTCCTCTTAACCTTATTAGGTCTTTGAGTCTTTGTGTTTCTTTTATCAGTAACATGTCATAATCTGCAAAGATCGATGTAAATAATGTTTTAAAACCAAGATATAGAAAAATTTATTAAAGATAAAATTCTGACTTCTCTGAGAATAACAGTAATGATAGGAAATATGCACTATTTTATACTACGGTTTCACATCCCCTATCTCTAGGATACCAACCCCTGTTTATAAAGGTCAGCTGCAGGATATTAAAAATGTTTGCCAATCGGCTCAGGTAAGCATATTCCTGGTTCATCTAAGCTTGATATAGGGTGGCCAGTGGGGGATCTCTCAATCTTGCTGGAGGTTAAGGGGGCCTAGGCTGGAATATACACAGAATAGCCACAGTGGGAGTAAGCAAGTAAGGACTTAAAGATTAGTGTAATGAGTATTTTAAGTATACTCATTCCTAAGTTTCACTTGAGAAATAAAAATATGAGTGGTTTATCTTTACCCTAAGTGAACAAACTATGATTTATAAAGGAAATAAAGCATAAGCAAAGATTACCGACTTCCTTGGTGTTCTTTGTATTAGTCCATGGTGAACTGAAACAAAAACACTAAAAAAAATATCTAGCTGAGTGTATGGTAGACTTATTACTGTTCTTATCTTGCACAACAAAAATCTGTTATGCTTTATTTTTGCACTCAATGTATTTTTGAAATCTAACTGGTCTATTAAAGCCTAAAATGATTGGTATAAGTGACAGAAGTGCTCAAGTAAAAGAACTTACTGAAAGCTGACTATTTGTGAACTAAATGTGGAGATTTCATTGGCTTAGACTTTCAGGGTATAATGAGAAAATATGCATCTTGGAAAAAGTGATGGAAATATACCAGTACCTGTCTATCACAGCAGAATCAAGCAGATTTCTATTTCTCTGGTTTAACTGTTCCTTGCCAACCTTCACCATCTTAGAAAATTAAATAATAATATTAAAAGACTAGAAAACTCTTCACCTTGATATCAGAATGTGGAAAATTTTATCTACAGTCATCAAATCTTAGAATCACAGATGCTTAACACACTAAGGGGACATTGAAAACCATCTTATTCTACCTCTCCAGTAGTGGTTTATTCAGTGCAACGGGAGGATAGGTACTATTCTTTCAGTGCATTTGCATATCCTTTTCTTAGCCACACTCTTCCAACATCTAAATCAGAAAATGTTTTAAAGTATCTAAACAAATTTTTGTGACACAATGATTTTTCTCTGTGCCAGTATAAAGGAACATTTTGTATCTATTTTCAGTTCACCAGAAGATCATTAGGATATCTCCTTTGTCCTGGTAGAACAAACCAAAAGTTTACTATCGCTTGTGGAACAGGCTGGTATCACCCCATTCTTGTGTGTCTGCTCTTTATGAGTCTGCACATGTAAACCCATGAAAATGAAAGAGCAGAATCCATCTCTAGCACTTTGGGATTCTACTAGCCCAATTCCACTGATGCATTTGTCTTCAAAGGAAGTCAACACTTAAGATGCATATTTTGAATTGACATTGCTTAGAAATTTGGTTCAGATAGTCAAAGAAGAATAAAACAAAAATCTACATTATAAAATTTTGTCCTGGCACTGTAGATTGTAATAACTATGGACACTGAAATAAGCTTGGATGTAAAATTCCACACAATGAGGAAAGGCAATATATTCAGTCTAAAGGGGGCTGATATCAAAGCAGTATAGTATGTGTTATAAGATGTGATAATTAATACTAACTTTCTGGCTGTAGTGTCTAAAGAAAATCTTTAGCAACCATGATCGACTTCCAGTCTTTTTAAACATTTCTCAAACTGCTAAATTTGACAAGGCATTACTCTGCTGACCGTGTACAGTAAATAACCAAAAGCATGGAACGTGTCATCGAAGGACCTACTGTTGATGAAATCATCGTGATTTTTATAGCCTAGCTCACTTTTACAAGCAGAAGTGCTGTAAGGGTCAAAGCCCTGTTTCATGTCATACGGCAACTGAACGAAGCTGAACACCCACCGTGAGACACCGAGGTGGCCAGCTGGCATGGTGGCGGCTCTGTAATATTGTTTTGCCCACCCACACAGTGTGTTTTCAACCAGTAAATAAAGAACACAACAGTAGTTTTATAAAATTGCCAACTATAAACAATTAACTCATTAGATTAAAGGATTGATAGTAAAAAAGAGAGACAGAAATGAGAATCTTAAATATGCTGGAGGAATAAAGGCTTTCCAAAGCAATGAACAGACCAGGAAAAAAAATGTCTCTTAAAATGCTATCTGAGACAATACAGTCTGCTACTTTCAAGTTTCAGCCAAGAAACTACAGATCAGAACTAGATTTAACTACCAGTTTTAGCTATAACATTAACATGTAATGCACTGTAGCATATATGCAGTACCTTTCTTGGCATTCCAAAAACCAAGCACTCCGTGAAGTAGAACAGGCTATATATTAAGTGGGCTGACATAGAACACTTATGTCATGCTCCAATTTCAGAACCTAACACAAAAACCTGACATTCTGATAAATGAAAACTAGCCGGGTAGCTAGGATGATTTAAATAGCCAAGACCTCTCTAGTGAACAGTTTTACTTGTTGAAAACAAAAGAAGTTTATTATGTTTTCTAAATTGATTAATAGATGCATTAGCAGTTGTTTTTATTCTTTGAAAAATAAGACAACTAAATTTTTAAAAATTATTTTAACCAAAATAATAAACACAAATTGAAAGAAAACTTGCTTTGGATTAGATCAGGGTGGGTCAAATACTCCCATAGAGACAGTACACTTTCCTTGAATACAGTTGTTAGATAATTTCGCAGGTAAGAGATGATTAAAATTTTGTTCTTGTTTTTTATATGAAGAACTCTGATGCTCTACAACTTTAAGCTCCATTTAGCCTATTGTTCTTTTTCTGAACCTTCTGTTTATTTTTCATTTGTGAGGCATTTTGCACATATCTCTGCATGCCATTTCTGCTGGCTTACTTTGTAAACTATCTGCAAGTTTTTTCAAATAAGCTGGAAACTGTGATTTCTATTGAAGGCATGTGATCACCAAGATAAAAGGTAATTAGAGAAAATATTATTTTAAAATTGGCCTGATTCTACTACAAGAGTAAATTATTATTGACCCTTTTATTCTGGTTTGAGGTTTTATAGATAGCCATAAGAGTCCAGTGAAACTTAAAAGTTTTCAAAGATTCACTCGATCATAATGTTTTCTTCTGCAGACGTCTTCAGTTGTGAGGGTTGAAGGAGGGTAAAAGAGAGGATGGAGCAAACCTGTCTTCCGTTAGTACATTTTGATTACAATTAGCATGTTAGCATGAATTCTTTTTATCAAATTCCCTTCTAAACACTTATAAGATGCTCCACTTCCCTCCCAAGTGTGGCCGAGATTCTGGATTCTTAGGATACAACCTTGGAACTTGCCTTCAGTTATAGAGAAACAAAGGAGAAAGGAAAAAGGAATTCTAGGTCATGTGACTTCAGGAAGCAAAGAACTGAAACGGCCAATGTATGTGGGAAAATGCATTGTCTGCTGAGGCATCATAAGCAAGAGGACAAGAAGGTGGCATCTAGAATACTTTCCTGAGAAAAGATTCACAGGGAACTGGAGATTTTGTGGAGTGCTACTTAAGGGTTCAAAGAGAGAATTCTCAAATAAGCAATTGGATTGATTGTCAATGGCGACACAGGACTGAGATATTGACTAATTATGGGGAGATGGAGAGAAACAAGACTACAAGTGGAGATGAAAGATTGGTTTGGTATAGAAGAAAAACTCCTGGTGCCCAGCACAAGGGTGCCCTGAACCCTACACAGCTGAGAGCAAACACGGAGACTCAGCATTTGTGCAGGGCAGAGGCAGCATGGTCATGCTAAAGGAGAGCACTGAAAACAGAGTTGGGAAATCTGAATTTTAATCAAGATTTTTGAATTATCTAGCAATTGCAGAAACGTTACTTTAAATCACTGAGCTAAGCTATCATCATTAGAAAATATTACATAAAAAGGTAAATAGTAAGGCATATTCAATTTCTAAACTCAATGTCAGTAAAATGGAGAGAAAAAGAGGACCCTCACCATGAATATCACCAGCTTCACACACAGTACTGCCTATGTAAATTGCATATTTTGTATGTATTTCCCAGCTTTAAATGACTTCATCGAGGATGTCATACATTGATTGGGTTTAATCAGTATTGTCTTAAAACTTTCCTTTTGTACCACCCCAGTGGAAGCAAAGAGCACATTTTTTAACTGTATAACATTTGGAGCTGGGCATTTTTTCTTTTTGTGATACATATCCTTAAGTGGTTTAAAACAATCATTAGTTCTGATTTATGTCTTGTATATATAGAAAGTAAACTATTCTCTCACTGTAGTAGTTTCCAAAATACCATTTTATAAATGACAAAGTATCTAGTTAACAAAAGAAACTGAGGTCATTAATAAGGAAAACTGCTTTTCTAGAAACCTAAACATCTGAACAGCTAAGCTCTGAATAGAAATAAGCAATTTAAAATTTTGTGATAAGACAAATATGTTACTATGACACCACTGGAGGTACATACGTTGAACTTAATTTTTCTCCTGGGAGTAAGAATCGCCTGCCAAGGGAATCCATCATTCTGGGGTTACACTGGGAAGGAGGGACGACAAAAAGAATGTTCTCTCTTGTTTAGGGTTGGGAGTTGGGAGAAGCTCCCACAGCCATTACAGAAAGATCGTGTCTTTAAATAAAAATTTTGACATTCTTCAATCTATGTTCTCTGAATTCGTTCTTCTGTCTTCTTTTCAGGGTACACTTGCAGGATTTTTTCCCCAGAAAGGAATCACCTTGAAGTGTAAGAGATGAGTTCACATAGGCGGTTTAATGTAATTGTGAAGGAGCCAATAAAAATCTCAGGAGTAAAAAAAAATCTGTAAAAATAAACTCAGGGAAGTCATCTCCTCTTCAGCTTACTTCCTGCCAGCCTCCAACAATCATATTGAACTCAAGGGGTGAAAATGTTATTGCATAGGCTTAAGAATTGTTTGCATAAAAAATTAAGCTGGAATGTATAGTCTATAAAACAATGTGTCACAGAGCAGATAATTGTAAGAATATTGATTTTTAAAATATTTTGATTATCTGAGAAACTATAATTGCAACTGTATATTGCTCATCTTGTCAACCAACTGAAGCAATTGGATAAATACCTCATTTACTTGATAACATGCTTTCTCTAAATAATTTATACTTTCCCACAATTATAAATGGGAAATGTTAATAATACCCAGATGGGAAGGGGGTGGGGGGAGGGCGAAAGGGGTGTGGGGGCACATACGTATGGTGGTGGACGGCAGCTGCGCTTTTGGTGAGGAACATGACGCAGCCTATACAGAAGCTGGAATAGAATGATGTACACCAGAAATTTACATAATGTTATGAACCAATGAGATTTCAATAAAAAAATATAAATAAATGAATAAAATAAAATTAAGTTAAGGAGTTAGCTAAAAGGTATTTTTTAAAAGCTCATACAAGTGATTATAATTCTGTCCTTGTTTTTATCTGTTCATTTTAGTTGTTTGAATCCAAATTTAGAAAATTCTTATACCTGAAATGTTTTTTTATTCATGTTCTCCTGTTTTAGATGTAGTCCATTTTCCCCTCTGGCGTGACACTGTAGCTACAGAAGCCTGTCAGCTATTAAAGGAAATAGCTACAGGGAATAAAAGTTCTAGACTTTCAAAGAAGAGAAAATGGTTAAATACTCAATTTGACAGTTATTTCCCAGAAGTCTAATCCCATCAGGCTTTTATATAATATTTTGCAAGGAAAGAAAATTTACTGAACAAATAAGAGGCAATCCAAATGTTTTATAATCTTTGGAACAACCTCAAAGAAGTAATGTAAGTAAAGGTACTTGGAATAATTATTTTTCAAACTAATAATCATTTTACAAAACAATCATACCACATCTTTCTATTTCTTTGTACTAAGGCATGCTTGAAAGTTGCCACAAAATAAGACTTATAGGGATGGTAGTGGCAGTGAAATTTCTATTAGTGGTGATAGCTAACATGATTTTTCAAGTAATAGAAGTTAAAATATCACTGAGATAACATTAGCATCTTGCTGTAGCTGACTTACTGCTGAACAAAACTCTTAGGAGTCTATGAACTACAAAAAGTCATAACTATCATTAAAATTTGGGTTAATTCAAAGAACATAACAAAGCCAGCCCTGATGGCCTAGTGGTTAAAGTTTGGCACTCTCACTGCTTCAGCAGCCCAGGTTCGTTTTCTGGTCCCAGAAAAAAACCACTCATCTGTCAGTTGCCAGGCTGCGGCATGGCTCTCATACAGGAACTGAGAGGACTTATAATTAGGATGTACAACCGCGCACTGGGGCTTTGGAGAGGAAAAAAAAGAAAAGAACCTATCAGTGAGCACTTTAACTAATAATGCTCTGGAGTGTATATATCAGAGCATCGTGCATTGAGATGACAAGGTCAAACCATTAGGCTTTTATACCTGCCACTTGCTCAGCTACCTGATGAAGATGTGAGCTGCTCTGGGAAGGGAGTGTCCGCAGGGGCAGCTCACTGCAGCTGAGGCAGACCCTGAAGTGGCTGACAGGTAGGGGCTGTCTGCTAACTCTCCTTTTGCCTTGAGGCAAAAAGTCCTTCCTCAAATTTGGATCTGGGCAGTGGATTTACCTGTCTATCACAAGGGTGTCAACATCACAGAATGTGGGAAGTGGTCAGATTTTGGATGTATTTTGAAGGTAGGGCTGAGAGAATTTCCTGAATGGATTAGATGTGTGCTGTGAGAAAAGTAGTCGTCAGGAAGATCCCTAGATTAGGTGCTTTTTTGTTTGTTTGTTTTTTACCAGCGTAAATGCATGAAAGGTGAACTACTTTTCTTAAATAATAAAGGGGTGGATTTGGAGGGTGTAGAAATGAAAAGTTTTCTTTAGGGCATATCAAGTTTGAGCTATGCATTAAACAGCTCAGGTAGATGTCAAGAATATACTGAGACATATGAGGTTAGTGGGGTGGTGGGGGTGGAAGTATGAGTTTCCAGTCATAGGATTAGACAGGAGTGAGGGTTGAGATGAGACAAGAAAGCCAAGGATAGAGCCAACACTTAAGAGTTAATTCAACATTTAGATATTAGAATGATGAGAAGGATCCAGAAAGGAGACAAAAAAATTTCCAGTGAGATGATGGAGAAAAAGAGAAGTAAACTGAAGAAGATGTTTCAGGTTTAGAAAACAGAGATTAAGATGTTTCTAAATCATTGAATCTTAATGTTTTCAAGTTTGGGTGGCAAAACTCTCCCTTGATTAAAAAGGAATACAGCTGACTTTTGAATAGTGCAGCATTGTTGAAGTACGACATTTTCTCTATAAAAACAAATGACTAAGCAATAGCCATTGGCTTTCACAAAGTTGCATTTAAGTATAAAGACGCTTTTGGAAATGAAACATGAATTAACTTTGACAAAAAATACAAAGACTTTAATATGCTTAACTGTAATGATTGCCCAGAAAAACATTGCAAATCCGGTCAAAATGTATTCTCCTAAACACACAAAAGCTGAGTCCTTTCTACTTGGTCAGTGGCTAATCTTACATGGGTGTCTTGCTTATGAAAGAAGTTTTTCGTATTGGCATAACACTAAAAATAGTGTTAGCTTAAGTTTTTCTCTGGCACTTTCCTTTTGTTGTGTTAACTGTATGTGTAAAACTTATTCTTGAAACAAAGTTGTACATATATTTAAATTATTTTTAAAATAAAAAATTACGTTAAAGTCTTTTACATAAAAAATGAGAATGAACATGAAACCCATCGGAGACATGCTAAAGGAAGTTAAGCTTTGTTGCAGACATATTAAATATATTGCCCATTCAGCACTTGGGCAAACGTTATAATGCAGTTTTATCACACCAAACCATTAGTGTCATCAATTAGTGTTGTCTTAGATACACTGAAAGTACGGTAGTAGGCTACACGTGGAAAAAATAGTTTTAAATGTGGCTCTAATGTGTGATAAAAAATAATGAAAAACTATTTTGTTTATTTAAGAAAAAAATCTCAAGGATATAATGCTTATTGACCACTAGTTTTCCTTTAATGAGTATCTTCAAGGATAAAATTAAAGTTAATATATTTTACTCTTTCCAAGCTGATATGCAGATTTAATACTTTTGAAATTTATTTTTTTAAATTCCCATATAAAATTGGATTTTCTAGTTCTTACTCTTTCAATAACACAATATTTATTGAAAAGAAGTCTTTGTTATGAGGAAACTGCATTACATGTTAATTACCATGTGACCGCACGTGTCCTGGAAAAATTTTTCAAATTAAAATGTTTATTTAAGTAAACCAAAATTATATTTGGGTACATTCAATCAGACTAACGTTTGTTTCTCGTGGAAATACTTGTTTAAGTTTCAATTTGTTAAAGGTTGTTTCAATCATTGTATTGTTTACTTTTAAGACACTGAGGATAATATGACATTTTTGTAATTTGCAAAGACATATTGCAAGTTAAAATATAGTTTACCCATGAAATAATCTCAGCATGATTGGAATTTAGTTTAAATTATGTAAATGGTGAAATCCTGCCATAACTCAATAAGTAAGGTCCAAAAATTCAACTGCACATAATATGGGCTAGCAGTATTGCAAGGTTAACGAAGACCAAAAGGGTGTGTTTTGTTTTAGTTGGTCTTCCAGTTACTATGTGGCAAAAGAAAAAGAGAAAATGTTGTGATTTATTTGTTTTTATTTATTAAGCCAGCTGGGAAAGAGACTAATCATTACATAGAAAGTCTATACCCTATACTGAACTGAGAAAGACTGAAATGATCACGAGACAGTTATTTCTTAACACTTCCTGCTTTCACCCCATCACCACCAAGAACAAATTAGCTTTCACCTACCCTGCCCCTTTTTGAGAATCTGGGTTGGCCAGAGCATTGGCATTATTCACCAATACCATATAATCTGTATTTTGATACGATGACGATTTTTATGTAATTTGAAATAGCATCTACTCAACAGCTTGTACCAACAGTTATTTGTTGGTGCATTTATCATCTTGCTTATTGCCAAGGTTTATTTAGTTGATCTGACAGGCTGGTTGATGGCAATATCTCCTTCCTCCTTACTTTCCAGAGTGTTTGTTTCATTGACAAGAGTGGTCTTTCAAACTAAAGAATAGTTTTGCCAACAAGAATGTAAATGGAGTAGTTGTACTTCTCTAAGGAAAACTCTGAACACATTGCATCTGTTTGTTTGAAATCATTTGTAAGGTTTATAAAACTGTATGTTTTATTAAAACAGTGTTTTGTTAAAAAGTAAACATTGTTTGCAGTATTTTCTTTAAAACATTAGTGCTCTACTTCAACCCACAATTTGTTTCTTACATTTACCTTTTACTTTGTCTTCACCATATACT
Organism: Equus przewalskii; assembly: GCF_037783145.1. Classification (NCBI taxonomy): domain Eukaryota; kingdom Metazoa; phylum Chordata; class Mammalia; order Perissodactyla; family Equidae; genus Equus; species Equus przewalskii. Next base: position 102,527,203 of record NC_091832.1, on the reverse strand, counting down.
GGGGCTTGTGGTAGCTCATGACAATACGAATATGAATAATTCACAGCCTTTGTGCCCCAGCTACTCATAGTCTTGTGGCAGTGAAAACCATATAAAGAGAAATTGTAATAAGTGTGATAAGGCAATAAAAGAATACTCACAGGACTCAGTAGTGCCACCAAGGAGCAAGCAGATTTGAAAGTAGAACATGCCTAAATGAAACGTTTGAAAAAGATTTCAAAATTAAAACCCGGAAAGTAATAAAATAGATTAAGAATTTGATGTTCTTTTTAAAGTTACCATTCATAATAGAGCAGCAATTCTTTTCAAAGACTGGGGAAAAGGGAACCCTTACTACCCTTAAAGAAGATGAAAGAGGAGAGGGGCAGTTATCACGAGCAAAAATATTTCAGTTTCTGCTCTTTCACATACGGGGCTCTGGAATACTTATACTAGGATTCATAAGACACATAAGCTGCAATCTCATAATGAAAAGATGATTACATTTCATATATGCCTCCCTTAGGGAAGAAAAAATATGATTTAAAATGAGGTTAGCCAGCAAATACGAGTTTAATTTCAGGATGGGTTTGGATCCCAGGCGTAGCTTTAGAGCCATATTAGCAAGCATTAGTTTTGTTGTGTTTTTCTACCAAATCCTTTAAACATTTCTTTGGGGAGATAAAAATAGAGATTACCAGAGTTCTTTTAATGCCCTATTCCATTGTCTCTACGACCAATTCCAAGGGGAAAATGCCAGAGAGACTTTACAATGAATAGCATTGCTGTGCTGTGGGATATCAGACAATATGAACTCTAAAGCAGCCTCTGAGTGGCTCCATCTTTTGTTGTTCTAATTCTACCAGCTTTGAGCACTTAAGACAGCAAATGGAAGTGAATAAAAACAAAGTACCGAGACTATAGATAATTCCACTCTATTCAGGATTTCCCTGAGTCCCAAAGTTCAAATTTGGGGTGTATTTGTTCAAGGAAAAAATCCTACGAAAAACATTCAATATGCACTCCTTTTAAGTCATTTTGAACACAGTGCTCCTGCATTATCTACATTTGTTCCTGTTTCAGATCTACATTCTTTTTCTAAAAGTATTTATTTTTATTCTATCTTAATTCATTCCACTTGAATTACTAAATTGTACTGTATGCCACACGTGTCCTAATATGATTTTGATAAAGGCCACTGATAAAGCTTTTGAATTATCAAATGAACAGTTGTTGGTTTTCTTGGAAATTTGCCCCTTAATACATTACTACTTTTACTTTCTAATTCCTTCTTACCACTCTCTTCCCAATTTATGCATAATTAACCACCCTCTCCAGGTGCTTCTCCTACCTTGACGGCCATTTTCATTGGCTTTTACTGATTTTCCTTCTCTTCCCACTTTGTAAACATTAGTGTTCTCTGAAGTTTTGTCCTTGGCCCTCTACTCACCTCTATGCTTTCTTCCTGAACCATTTTGTCTGCTTATATATTTTCAATATAGTTCAAGTATGTCAAGCTATCAAATCTGCAATCTTCACCAAGCTTTCTCCCCTAGAATCTTCATATGCTGTATACCTTAATTGGATGCTCCAGTATTATATCTTATTACATGAATTTGAAAAAGACCTCCTTCATTTTCTAATCTGATCTGCAAATTCTCTTGCTTATGTCTTATTTCCACTCTGTATTAATTGAAACATATTCTTAAGAGATAAAATTATGAGTGGAAGGAGAAAAATCTTGTTCCAAAGAGAATGCACTTTGCACATACTTGACTCAAAGTCAGCCATGTGCCAGCTATTCTAACCATCAGTCAATAACTGAATTGTGAAAACAATTCCTTCAGTAGTCATTGCCCATACGGAATAATTTTTTCTGTTGTGTTCTTTATTGTATATTTGAAATATATGACTGGTATAAGCTATGTACATTTATTCTCTGGCAATTTTATTATTTACAAAAACCTTAAAAATTATACATAGTTTCATTTTTCCTCATGGGTGATTAATGAAGTATCACAAGGAGAAATAAAGTCAATTCATATATTGATTCAATTTACAACTTGATATTGATATACGTTTTCCTAAACAGGAGTATCTTTCAAGCAGAATTGGTGAAGAACAAATCATAAAGAAACTTTTAGAACTATTTAATTATATGGTGTATTGGAGGTATTCTTTATAAGCATGCATGTATACTCATCTCTAACGGGAAGTATCGGTCTACCTCCAGCATCAGTGAAGAACATTCTCTGAGTCTAGATGCTTACTTGTTGAAAATTACTGATACATTAACCCAGAGCAATGTTTTTAAAATATAGTTGATTTTAAAACAGCTGAAGACTTTCTCTGATAGAGACAAATTGGGAACATTTTGAACTTTGTTATTTTGTGCTGTTGTCTTTTATTATTTTGGCTGGCCAAGAATAAGCTTTCAGATTCCTTTAAAGATGTTAATTATTTGATTACAAATTCTTTTGTCAAAAACAGTTTTGTTTGTGTGCTTCTGACTTTAAGTCAGAACTAGTCAACACTGGAAAACTCATTCTCACATAGTTTGATCTAGGAAAAGGCATAATCTAATGTCAAAGTATATTTCTTCGTTAAAACCAGTTTGTTCCAAAGGTAATGCATCTGAGATACTAATAGCAATATACATACATATGCCATTTTCTTTCTATTAACCTATATCTTTGTTCCTTGAGAGTAGACATTCGGAAATGAGCTACTAGCTATATTTCAGTATGCAGTTTTATAATGGGATTGGCATGTGAAATGTTTATACTGTGAAATAGAATAATATAATAAAATACCACTTAATTCAGATATCTACTGTGAGAAGATATACTGTTTCATTGTTTATAATTTTGTCAATTTAGAACAAATGCAATAAATTGCAAAGGAGGTGTTTACAATAGCTCATAATCTTAAAATAGACATAACTCACATAGACTAGAATGTAATAAATATTACATAAAATCCTATTGAGCAGGGAATCAGAAAAGAATGCCCTTCTGTTTTTTAATTTGTCTGTTCTTTTAAAAAATTGTTCAAATTTACTATAATGTCTTAGAAACATTCAGTAAAATCCAAAAATGGAGAGAAGGATACTAAAGGGCACGAGTATCAGCCTGAGTCTAGTCAAGAAACATAAATTACACCAGTTCTTTTAACAAAGAGAACTTAACATAAAGAATGGTCGACCAGCTATTGAGAAACGAAACATAATAAAAGAGAAACTGCGGTATTATGTTGGAAACAACTATAGGAAGCAGGCATCACCCGTAGAACCAGGAAAACAAAAGGAAGAGGTTGGGCTTACTAAACCTTCGAAATTTCGAACGGGGTCCCCCTAAGCGGAACTGCAACCTCCTAGGGGTGTTGTGTGTCTGGCCCTAATGTCTCAGAGCTTAAAAGAGGCTCTCTAAGGGGCCGGGACTCTGACTTCTGAGGAGGGGATGTCTCCTGGCTCACGCTAACGCCCAGGTCCCAAGGTCCCAAGTGCAAGTATTGGAAAAACCCCACACTGCTGCCACTGAAGTGAACCCACCACTTCTGACGTGAAGAAGCAAAGCTGTGTGCCATAGAGAAGAAGAGGAAATCGAGCTGAAAGAAGCAGAGAGAAAGGAACAGTTTTCTTTCTCTTCCAGCCTCCCAATCTCCCTTTAACTCCCTCTATTGGCCGAGTCTAACAGAAAGTCAGCTGACAAAACAGGATTGCGGTTTGCAGAGCTCTGGCTCCCCAGTCATCATTGTATAGAAGGATGGATTAAGAGTGAAGAAAACTAGCTTAATAACTAGCACAACTGAACAGTAAAGACGGCGTTGTTTTGGAGGTGAATTTTAAAATTGTGAAATCAAATTGAAGCCACAAGTTTTGCTGACCTGGTCTAAACCCTAAAGTTGACATAATAAAGTGGAATTTGGAGAATATTTTTAAAGTTCTTGATTGTTACTCTTATGTCAGTTCTTTTGAAAAATACAACAAATCTGAACCTTAGAGAGGAAAAATAAAAATAAGTAAAATGTAAACAAGAGAATACACATCTATGTACTCCCCCAATGCCCACACATACAAAGTATAAAGGTTACATCTATGATAAAAGGTAGCCACATGAGTTAAAGAAAAGGAAGGCTTTGTAATCTGACCATCAGAAAGACAGGAGTCAGATTTCTTAACAGCTATCCGCAATGTTTGTTTATGGTCCCTGAGAGAGTATCCTGTGCTTACGTGTTTGCAAAGAGAAAACTTCTGTTAAATAGAACATAAACCAACTATTTATTTCCCCCACAATTCCCTGAAATGTTATATCTACCTTCATCAAAAAAAATAGTTGGCTTTCATTTTAAAATCACATTCTAGAAAAGCAGTCACGTTTGCTTATATTTTTGGGTGAACTATCTCAGAATTTTCCACTAAACAGTATGGTCCTTAGTTTGGGGTGGAAGGAAATTGAATGACAGAGAAGAAGAGAATTGCTGCAAAGGAATTTTTTTCAGAGCTTATCTTTATGCTAAAAGTGGCATAGCTTGTACTATGTTCTCTAATGGGAAGTATCAGTTTAAAAATAAGTAACTATTACTAGTTTGATATATTATAACTATTCTGAAATATATGCGTAGGAAAAATAAAGGATCTCTATATACATGCACTTCAATTTATCTCCTACTGATATGTATAAGTACATAAACACTTATGCCAATTTTATTTTACAGTAGCAAAAATCTGGAAAGGCCACATAAATAATTATTTGCTTACAATCTTTTAAAAAGTGGTTAATATTACTGAGTACCTTCTAAATATCCTGGGCTATTTTAGGTGTTGCAGATACGTAGGTGAAGAAATAGATACAAACCCATGCCTCATGCAGCTTACTTTCTAGTGAGGAGCAGCAGTCAACATATAGAGTATGTTATGTGGTAATAAATTATATGGTAAGATATAACGCAGGAAGAAGTATAAAGACTGTCAATGGAGGGGAGTGTTGTTATAACCTAGGGAGATAAAGGAAGGAAGGCCTCACTGATAGAATGTCTTAAATACAGACAAGAAAAGGGAAAGAAGGGCTGACCTCGTGGCCGAGCGGTTAAGTTTAGGCGCTCCGCGTTGGCGGCCCAGGGTTTCGCTAGTTGGGATCCTGGGCATGGACATGGCACTGCTCATCAGGCCATGTTGAGGTGGCATCCCACATAGCACAAGCAGAGGCACTCACAACTAGAATATACAACTGTGTACTGGGGGGTTTTGGGGAGAAGAAGAAGAAGGAAAAAAAAAAGATTGGCAACAGTTGTTAGCTCAGGTGCCAATCTTAAAAAAAAAAAAAAGAAGAGGGAAAGGGATAGTGAACATCAATGTTATCTGGGAACAGCATTCCAAAGAGTGAAAGTTAAATGCAAAATACCCTAAGAAAGGGGCAAGCCTAGAGTGTTCAAGTAACTGCAAGGAGACTGATGTAACAAAGTTAGCAAGGGTCAGAGAAGGAAAACAAGAGGTCATACAATGAAACCTGTAGAGATTGGCCTGGCAACTGTAGTTCAAGTGGGTCAGAACAACAACAGTATTTGCACTGGCTGCACAATGTCACCTTAAAGTCAAACTTCTTCATATTTCTTCCTCACAATTAATTCCCTTCACTGATTTTGTAAAACATGATTACTGCTTTCTATAGCTATTATGGGAAGGAGGACAAATCAAAGAGCCAAGCAAAGTTATTTCCAGTTTAACTTGTAATAAAGAGGAATAGCTCAGGTTAAGTGGCTTTTTAGGTTAAACAGAGTTGAAATCCCCATGGCACATATAGGTTGAGCCAATGGTATCAAGGAGTAAATCATAGATTATCATTTAACAATAATCTTTGTACCAAATTCATTCCCATACTTTTTTCTTTTGATAATTTCCCATCCCACCACTTTCCCTTCTAGAAAAGTTATTTATTTTGTAAAGGTATTAAGCAAGTTTTACCCATGTCATTTTTTAGTAAAAGGAAAAGAATCAGCAATAGCAGTTTTGAAGTTTGAATGCATAACTTATGTAAGAAAACAGCTAATATTTGCCCACTTATACTTTTGAAAAAGAGGCTATGTAAATTAATTCTTGAATAAATAAATAAATAAAGGAAAAAGGACAAATCTTCACTGCAGACAAACTTTATAGATATAATTTTAAACTTTTCTTAAAAGACATTGCAGATTTTATAAATAGAAATACGTAATATGTTCATAAATGGAACAATATTATCAATATTTCAATTCAAAATTAAACTATATGTTAAATAGAGAGGCAACAAAATTTTCACTCAGATATTTTGAAGAACTCTGAGTCTAAAAATGTGAATGAAAGACTAACAGTTGACAGATACCTAAAACTTAGATAAAGAAGATCAGAGAAGTGGGCATGACCTACTATTTCTGATGATGTAAATGCCATTATAATAAGACACAGAACACTACAATAGAAACATGTAAACAGATCAATGAAGCAGACCCAGATTTATATGAAAACTTGACAACATTAATACGGAATCACAAATTAATGATGAAAGGATAGTAAATGGAGTTAGGTAAACTGTCTCACTACATAGAAAAAAAAAATTGATAATCTATTTTCTAACACAATATATAAACTAAGAATCATGGTGGACTAAAAGCCTAAGTAAGAAAAGTAAAGTTTTGCAGTATATCCTTTTACACCAGACATTGGAAAGATTTTTTTTAAAAAGATCTGTAAAAGTACACACTAAGCAGAAAAAGAAAGAAAAGAAAACATGGAGTTGATTAAAATTTTTTAAAATAGGCACAAACACTTAAAGAGAATTAAAACCAATTTTATAAAATATCTTTGAGAAAAGTAGAAGAGGGAATACTTCCCAACTCATCTTCTGAGGTCGGTGGTACCCTGATACTAAACCATATAAAAACAGTACAAAAAACAAACAACAGACATATCTCTAATGAACTTAGATACAAAAGTCCTCAACAAAATATTAACAAATAAAATCTAGCATTATTAAAAATAATAGACCATGAGAAAGTGAGATTTATTCCAAGTATGCAAAGCTGGTCCAGCATTTGAAAATTAATCAGTGTAATTAACAGGCTAATGAAGAAAAATCATATGATTGTATTAATGGATGCAGAATAAATATTTGACCTAAATATTAATATCTATTATCCAATATCCATTAATTTTAAAAACTCTCACCAAGTTAAGAATGCGGGGAACCAACTAAACTTGATAAAGAGCATCTATAATATCTTATACCTAACATCATATTGGTAAAAGACCAAATGCATTCCCTCTAAAATGTGGAACAAGTCAAAGATATTTGCTCTCACCACTCTTATCCAACTAAGGTTCAGAAGTTCTAACCACTGCAATAAGATAAGAAAATAAAAGAAATACAGATCTTAAAGAAAGATAGAAAACTGTCCATAATTGTCTCTACAGGAAATTCCAAGAAATCTACCAAAAAACCTCCTAGAACTAATAAGTCAGCTCAGCAGTCTTGCAGGATGCAATAACGCACAAGAATCAACCCCATTTCTGCATACAAACAATGAACATGTGGAAATCAAAATTAAAAACATAACACAATTTATAATTAAAAAATGATGATGAAATAAGTCAAAGAAGGCCAAAATAAATGGAGAGAAATGTTGGAAGACTTAACACAGTACAGATGTCACTTCTCCCTAAACTGATTTAAGGGCTTACCACAATTCCTATCGAAACTCCAGTAAGGCTTTTTTATTAACATACCAAGTTTATTCTAAAATTTATATGGGAAGACGCAGACCCTAGAAGAGCTTTAAAGTCATGAAGAACAAAGTGAGAGAAATCACTCCACCTGGATATGAAGCCTGCTATGCAGACACAGAAAACAAGACTATGGTACTGGTAGACAGAAAGACACAAATAGCTCATTGCAATAGAATGGAGAATCCTGAAATAGAAGCGTGCAAATAAATCCAACTGATTTTTGTCAAAAGCGCAAAACACAGCAATGGAGGAAAGATAGCCTTTTCAACAAATTGTGCTGGAACAATTAGATGTTCATAGGCAAAAAAAAAAAATCCAAAATAACTAAAACCAAAAAAAAACACCTTGCTTCAAACCATGGCATTTACATTAAAAAAAAAAAAAGCTCAAAGTAGACCCAGATTTAAATGTAAAAAGTAGAGATATAAAATTTTTAGAAAAGATGTAGGAAAAAACATTTTGGGTCTAGGGCTAGGCAAAGACCATGATCCATAATAAGAAAAATAGATAAATTAAAGTTCTATTCTCTATCAAAGATCCTGTTAAAAGCATGAAGACACAAGCTTCCTGGGAGAAGATATTTGCAAACCTCATATTGGACGAAGGACCAGTGTCTAGAATATATGAAGGACTCTCAAAACTCAATAGTTAAAACAACAACAATAATAACCATGCGATTAGAAAATGAACAAAAGGTATGAACACACATTTCACAGAAGAGGATATACAGATGGAAAATAAGTACATGAAAAGGCATTCAACATCATTAGCCATTAAGGAAATGCAAACATTAAGCCACAATAAGGTATCACCATATACCTACCAGAATAGCTAAAATTAAAAAGCAGTGACAAGACCACATGCTGGCAACGATGTGGAGAAAATACATCAATTTTACATTGAAGGTAGGAATGTAAAGTGGTACAGCTTCTCCAAATATTGATCGTCATTTTCTTATAAAACTAAACTTGTAACTACCATACGATGCAGTAATTACACTCTTGAACATTTACCCTAAATAAAGGGAAAATTTATGTTTAGATAAAAAGCTGTTCATAGTAGATTTACTTATGGCAACTTAAACTGGAAATAATCCAGATGTCCTTCAATGGGTAAATGGTTAAACAAATTGTACTTCATTCATACCATGGAATACTACTCAGCAATAGACAGGAATGAACTATTGACACACACAACAAATTGATGACTCTCCTGACCATTATGCTGAGTGAAAAACCAATCCTACAAGGTTACATGCTATTTTATTCTATTTATAGAACATTCTTGAAATGATAATTTTGTAGAAATGGAAGCAGATTAGTAGTTTTAGGGGTTAGGAATGAGGGGATGGGGGTATCTCTAAAAGGACTATAGGAGAGGTCCTTTTGATGATGGAACTGTTATGTATTTGACAGTTTAAATGTCAATAACTTCCTTGTGATTGTGTAGTATAGTTTCACAAGATGTTACCACTGGGGAAAATGAATTACCCTTTGTTACCTCTTGCTTCTACATGTGAATCCACAATTTTCGCAAAATAAAAAGTTAAATTGAAAAATAAGCATATTTCTTTAATGTGGATAGTATAGACGATGTTAAGATTGAGCAGACAGATTGGAAGAAGATGCTTACACTCTCTAAATTAGAGAAGCACTAACACAGACTTTCAAGAAATTATTAGAGTAAATGGCAATCTATAGAAATATAGGCAAAATATGAACATATAATACCTATAGGACGATACTCAAATGGATAATAAGTATAGGGAGAGATATGAAAATTCACTGAAAATCATATACAAAGGATATTACCACCTACACACTACGTCTGCAAAAATTTAAAATTTAAACATTATCAATTGTTTAAAGGGGTGTGGGGACCTAGCAACATAGCAATCCTTCTTTGTACATTGCCCACTACATTCAAACACCATTCCATTAGAGGACATAAACAAAGATGTTCTTCTCAGTGTGTTTTATTGTAGGTAGAAGTCTAAGACAACTTAGACATCCATTAAGGAAGAATAGATAAGCAAAATGTGGAGAACACACAGTAAAGAATACTGAGCAGCTATTAGAAGTATCAAATTAGATGTAGACACAGTAAGGTGGACAAATCTTAATATTATAGAAATAGAATGTTGCCATTTACTTAATAAAAATTTTGTCTCATATATATAAACACACAAAATCAGAACTGTAAATTTACAAGAGTACATGCAATTACAAGCGTACATATCTAACAAATTAAAGGATTTGACAATACGTAAGAAGAGAATTAAGAACGGTGTTAAAAGGAATAAATAATAAGAATAATATTATTGAAAACTTGAATATTTTATTGATCATAGTAGGCCCATTGCATAGCTCTCTCACTCCTGTTCCAGAAATAGTGACCAGAGTCTAAAACCAAAAACAAAGAGGTCTTAATTACCTGATATTCTAAAAAGACCTACCAGTAGCTGAGGCCAGACCCTTCCCTCAGGACTTATTACACGTTGAGAGGTGGCTGACCCAGCTGGACCACCTCCAACCATCACCCCAGCAACCACTTATCCCTCAATTCACAGCTCCTAAAATATCCAAAAAGACTGATAGAGGGGAGCCCAAGGGGACTGTAGTGACTTTCCTGATTTCCCACCTGTGATGAGACATTTCCACCACGTAAGCCAAGTGAATAATGAAAATCCCAAGGAATCACTTGTAAAGCTTGGGAGAGCTGAGATATCTACAGCATAGGATCTACAGGATTCTTTTACTTTGAAGATTAGTTTCCAGACAGAGATAGAGGGGAGTCCAGGCCCAGAGACGCCTTTCTGTCCAGTCATTCTGGATCTGCCAGGTTGCTTGGAGAAATAACTCTATGCATTTCAGAACTCATCATGCTGTATAAATAAAAATCAGGACTGAGCCACACATTTGGATATACAAAGGCCAAAAATCTGCAATGCAGTCATGTGGATAAAGGTGTCTAGAACATCTGCCTGATTCTTCTTTTGTTAGAAGAGCCTTCATTGTGATAATTTCATCCAAAAGAGAATAAGGATAACATCAAGTTGTCTGGTCATCAAGTTTCTAAAAAGGGGCGCACCACAATTTAAAACAGACTATAGGCCAGGAGGGCTACACTGGGATAAACTTATCATCAGTGTTTCAAAAATGGTATTCTTTAGCAATTTATCTCTATATATTCATATTAAAAAAAAAGAAACACTTCAAAAACATGATGCTAAGTTAGAAATCTGATCCTTCTTTGGTACCCTACTGTCTCTTACCCCTATTTGGTCTATCACCATTCTCTATATATTTTATGGACCATTTAATGCTTTGAACTTGTTGACTTCTTGCCTTGTCAACTGCCATCATCCTACACTAAGCTAGCAATATCTCTAAACCTCCGTATTCTAATTGTCTCTGGACTTACAGAATTCTTGCTATGTCTTTCCAATCAGTTTACTACACTCAAGCCAGAGTGACCATTTAAAATTACAATTCTAATTATACACGTATACCACAGTGCTGCCTTCCATCCTTCACTTAAAATATTTTGAGGGTTTTGTATTGTGTATATATTAGACTCAAGGCAAGGGGGACTTTATGTGGCCTACAAGTCCCTGCGTATTCTTACTCCTCCTAAGAAAGACTGGTAGAATTGCCTATTGGTCAAACAAAACTGAATTTCTTAGCTACATTGCAATAGATGAAAGGTCACCTTGACAAAGTCTTTATAGTATGTTAGAAGAAAAAGCCCAGGGGAGAATATTTATTGAGTTTTGAAACCTGGACTCTAGTGGTATATGGAGAGTCTTTCAAAGCAGGAAACTTATTAGGATTGGGCACATTTTGTGTCACAACAATAGCTTAGGATTTGGTGATCCAGCTTAGAAGTGAGTTTTCTTTAAGTGAACTGTTGTTTGATAAGTGAGTTGGCTGTCTGGGAGAGCAATGTATTCTTCAGATCGATGAACTATTTTCCCAGATTAGCAACTATTTGTTCAGATAGATTGGTTTGTAGGAATTTCCCAAAGAAATCAGAGAAGTTATTTATTGGTTTGCAGCCTATTTTCCAGGACAAGAATTTCTTGAAACCAATAGGAAAGTCTCGTTGACTCAGGTGACCTCAGTTCTCAGTCCTTGATAGTTAAACTTTGTGGAGGGGTAAGGTCTCAGTTCCCATTCTTCAGCTTGAGTTTATACTAATTTCTCTCCTTCTCCAGCCATAGTCCCTTGAATATAATCAGGGCCATGTAGATACCTTGGTCCCTCTTTCAACAGTGCTTTTGCATATGCATTTCCTCCTGCATGGACCTTTCCTCCTTCTCCTTTTCACATCTTAAGCTCTTTTTCTTCTTCATAGCTTGGTAATCACGTCCTTGGAGAAGTCTTTCCTGACACCTCTGACTTTGCTAAATCAGTCTATTTTGTGCTCTCATAGTTCCATTAATTTCTCATTTGTAGCATGTATAGTTATAATTTTGTTTGCAAGATTATTTTATTAAAGAATAACTATTCCACTAGACTAAGCTTTAAGAGGAAGGTTTCATGTTGCTTTGGCTCATTCTTAGACTCTCAGTATCTATAACATTATCAGTTACATATTAGTTACTCAAATATTTGGATGAATGGATGAATAGAAAACATTCCTCTACCTAAACAATGCCTCTGATTTGGCCTTCTACAAAAAGTAATATCCAAGAATAAACAAATGGGACTACATCAAACTAAAAAGCTTCTGCATGACAAAGGAAACTGTTCAAAATGAAAAGACAACTCACCAACTGGGGGAAAGTATTTCCAAATCATATATCCAATGAGGGGTTAATTTCCAAAATATATAAGGAACTCATACAACTCAACAACAAATAGATGAACAACCTGATCAAAAAATGAGCAGAAGATATGAACAAATATTTTTCTAAAGAAGACATACAGATGGCCAATAGGAACATGAAAAGATGTTCAACGTTAGAAATTATTAGAGAAATGCAAATCAAAACTGTGATGAGATCTCACCTCACACTTGTCAGAATGGCTATTATTAAAAAGACAAGAAATAACAAGTGTTGGAGAGGATGTGCAGAAAAGGGAAAACTCGTCCACTGCTGGTGGGAATGCAGACATGGTGGCACAGCCACTATGGAAAACAGTATGGAGATTTCTCAAAAAATTAAAAACCGAAATACCACACAATACAGCTATTCCACTTCTGGGTATTCATCCAAAGAACATGAAAACACTAATTCAAAAGAGGTGTACACATCCCTATGTTCATTGCAGCATTATTCAAAATAGCCAAGATGTGGAAGCAACCCAAGTGCCCATTGATGGGTGAATGGATAAAGAAGATGTGGTATATATACACAACAGAATACTGTTCAGCCACAAAAAAAGTTAAAAATAATGCCATTTTCAACAATATGGATGGGCTTGAGGGTATTATGCTAAGTGAAATAAGTCAGACAGAAAAAGACAAATAGTGTATGATTTCACTCATATGTAGAAGAAAGACATATAGATAAGGAGAAGAGATTGGTGGTTTCTAGAGGAGAAGAGGTCGAGGGAGGGCAAAAGGGGTAAAGGGTCGTATGTGTATCGTGACCGACGGAAACTACACTTTTGGTGGCTAACTTGATGCAGTCTATATAGGGGCTGAATATGATAATGTACATCTGAAACTTACATAATGTTGTAAACTAATTTTCCCTCTATAAAATAACCTTTAAACTATAATAATAATATCCAGAACTAAACCCTTAGGCCATGTAATTATCACCAGCAATCTTGAACTCATCAGTGGAGAGAAGATTCTGTGGAGTAAAGAAGCAGTTTTTCCAACAAGCAAGGTGGGGATTCAGCATCACACAATTTAAATGTTTAAAGAGTATGACCCTTTTTTTAATCCCAAATTGCTGAATTGGGACTTATCAGTATGAAAGATGTTAACCAAAGTGATTCATGGTTAATTAGGATTATTGAAAAACAAGTTATTATGTAAGAAAAATCTATTCAGAAGAGGAAAATTTTTCTCTCTTCATTTCACTGTATTTTCTCAGACGATGTTGTGAAGCCACATGTAAAAATGGAAATCCAAGTTCAGCATCTGTAGACAATAAGAAAATGCTTTATTCATTATAATTAGAGATGCTAAGAAAAGTGAATATGAGACCGATATTTTAAAAGCACATGTTTTTTCATATTTTTTTCTTAAATGTAGTTTAGTTTTATGTCATGGGGGAAATTATTGACTGAGAGTATCCAAGCCTACACACACACATTCAAGGTAGATGAGAGAAAACAATAAAATATTAAATAATTTTAAATGTAAGCCAAATAAGCCATTTGTTTCTCACTTTCAACAGAATGCCATAGACTAAACTTTAGTGAATTGAAATTAAATAGCATTTATTAAGCATCTACAAAGGCCCAGCGCTGAACTTAGTACTGTAGGTACAAAAACAGTATGAAGAAGGTGAGGTCCCTTTCCTAACTGGTTCTAAAGTGAAGGAGATAGATAAACAAGAAGCTGAATGAAATACATTTATATAAGGCCACGTGGTAAAACAAGCATAATGCATACAGATGTGAGCATGACTGACATGCCAATGAAGTAGACGTATTGATGAAAGATTTGGATATCCAGAGAACATTAGAAAGAGAAGGCAAAACACAATAGACTTTGTAAAAAGAGAGCCTAAGAAGATACTATAACACATTTTGTTACACTCATTTTAAGCATTTTCTTTCTAGGTCAACTTGTTTGAATGCAGTCGCCTAAGAAAAAATTCATTCTGAAGTCATACGGCGCTGTTTATAGGGATGTGCTGCTTGTGAGGACTTAATTCAAATAATTAAAGAAGCAGAGTACACAAATGAGGATGCCCTAAGAGTGCATGGACATGATGAACAGTAAGTATGAGAATCATAATTATGGAGCCAGGCCCATTTGAAACCCAAGTACCAAAACTGGGAAACATTTCTTCATGAAGTTTTCTCATTTCTGCACATCTTGTAAGAAGCACCAATAGCACTCTGTTTTGGATTATCCTTGCAAGGATATTTGTAAAAGGAAGAGTCTTTGATAATGTCTCCCTCCAGATCAAAGGGCAGTCATGCTCGTTGCTCATTATAAAAATTGGGGTTCCCTTACTCAAGATTCCTCTCCTTTAAGGCAACGCACCATATGTGCACACATCCATCTGGGTTCTTCTGCTCTATTTCATGGGACATGAAAGCAAAAGGAACTGATGTAAATTTGTGGATGCTTAAGTTGCTTGTTGTGCTCTGAATCAGGAATCTTGAGCCCTCTAATAGCATTAATAAAACTTGTTAGCTTACAAGTAGGGTAACATTTCAGACCATTTACAATTTTTGACAGCTCTTTTAGTCAGTTTGAACTGCTATAACAAAAATAATATAAACTGGGTGACTTAAATAACAAACATTTATTTCTCACAGTTCTGACACCTGGGAAGTCCAAGATCAAGGTGCCAGCAAGTCCGGTGTCTGGTGTCAGTCTGGTTCGTGGTTCAGGGATGACTCTCTTCTTACTGTGTCCTCACATGGTGAAAAGAATGAGGGAGCTTCCTGGGGTCTTCTTTTTAAAAGGCACTAATCCCATTAATGAGGGCTCCACCCTTATGACCTAACCATCTCCCAAAGGCCCCACCTCCTAAAACCATCACAGTGGGGATTAGGATTTCAACATATGAATTTTGGAAGGATACAAACATTCAGTCCATAACAGCAGTTTTGGCAATGAAGATGGGATACAGACAGAGACATGGCTGTCTAGAAGAGGAAGGATAAGATTGTTATAGGCCAATTAACAGGATTTGAAGGAATACCATCAGAATAAGTAGCAAACGTGTAGACCATACCATAAGACCATTTGGGCAGTAAATAGTCTTCTACTTTATTGCTTGTTAATAAAGAAGAATTTGGGCAGTTGTTGTAGGCCGAGCACTAGAAAATAGTTTCAGTCATAGTTTCCTGAAAAGTACTTACTGCTTACTACTCTTTAGGCAGGCAGCTTCCTTGCCAATCTGATAGTCACCCTCAGTGTCAGGGTGGTTGCTGCCACCCTCACATGTCCCTTGCTTCTAGGCCTTTTTTGATCAATTTGCCCAATTATCCACATTGAGGGGCAAATAGTCAGATATAGTGCACAAGCATAGAGGCATATATTAACAGGGGAATCATTTCATAAGCTATTTAACCTGTGAATTATTTTTAGATTATCACCTAAGCATTGTACATGTGCTTTTACGGGACTTCCTATAGTTACATTATTTATAACAAGTATAGAACAGATAAACCAATACTTGAAATGATTAGCATAAAATGAATTCTTAGGCATAATCTTAATCAGAAAAGGAAATTCATTCAGGGTTCTAAGATAGATCGACCATCTCAAGTCACTGAGCAGTCATTACTCTAGCCTGAATGCCAGTCTTATGACACTGAGCAAATAAAACAGTAATTAGTTAGAATATTATAAGTCATACAAGAATTCTAAGGAGTAATAGAAATAGAAATTGCAATCTAGATCACAAAAAGGAGCCAATGCCAGAAGAGAGCCTACTAAAAGAATCAAGACTAGATTTAGGGTGGCCCAGGACATTCACTTACTTTTTCATGTTCTCTAGAAGAGATGCCACATTGGAAGATTCATCAGGTATAAAAACACAGCATTTACTTTGAATGATTGCACACATACCACCTTGGAATGCGGTTAAAAAAAATCTGAAACTATTCTATTTTAAAGGCCAGCCTTTCTCATTAAAGACATCTCAATATTCAATAAGGATATTCCTACCTGACTATCATTAAGGACTTGTTGAGTAAATTTAGTCAGGGCTTCTATACGTGATAATATAGCCACCAGGTGGCCATACCAGTGGAACACCGAAGGAGCCCATCTGTCCTTAAGGAGAGGAAGATTGGCAATAGCTGTTAGTTCAGGGAAAATCCTTCCCTGTGCATCCAAGGGAAACCCAGGGTGCAGTGTCCTAGCCACCCAGGTGGTAGTCAAGGCCAGAGGTTTGTTCCTCAGAACTACTGGGTTCCATCAGGAGTCACTCAATAAATGCCTGGCCTTCAAGACCAGCCTGTTCCAACCACTTTCTTTAGGTATGATAGTATTATGAAAACCTTAAATAGAACAATTATAAAATGGGTATATGGTTTCAGCATTGCAAGGGTTTAAGTGAGGAGATACATGGTTAGGAATACAGGCCTGATCCAGAGTCTTGGGACAGCCATCTACAACAGATGCTGTCTTCTTCTCATCCTGGTTTGCAGGTATTTTTCTTGGTCAATCAAAGTCAGGTGTCAGAAACAGGAGTTGAAATCTATTCAGGTGGAAGAGACTTTTAATGTGAAATGTGTATCCATGAGTTTATGCCCTTTAATTTTGCAGTGCGTGGATTGGTTAAAAGTACCTGTCATGGTTCTTTCCAACAGGGCTGCAGAGAGTCTTTTATTTGATGCCTCTTCCAATAAATAAATTCTCCAGGTTATTTAGTCTGTGATCCTTAAAGTCTTCACCTCCTGGGAGCTCTGTGAAAGGGATCAGCTACCAACCTTTTGTTTCTTTTAGGCACCTCAATGAGACCCTGTCAACAATGTAATATATATCCCTTAGGCAAAGTTGGTTGATACATTTCCTCATCTAATTGCATAGGCTGTCCTGTTATTATTTGAAAAGGACACTGCTGATGTAAATCAAAAGGTGTAGAGCTAAAATTAAGAAGTACTAGCAGAAGAGTTTTTGGTCATGAGAGATTAAGTGCTTCTGAAAGCTTTGTGAATTGATAATTTTGATTGTAGCATTACTTAAAATGTTGCATTATTGTCCAAATGCCACAAATAGATTTAATCATTTGTCTGGTGGGATGAGATCCCCAGTTACTGAATAACTTGGTAGGTTATTCAGTATTACCTGAAGAAGAACTATAATTTCCGATAATTTACCTACTACTAAAGCCATTGCTCTTCTGCAAGGAAAGGTCTTAACCCAATGTGAGAAGACACAGATCATTACTAAGATATTGATATCATTGAGATGATGGCATTTGAACATAGTTCAATTGCTATACCTCAAAAAGTCCCTTAGGAAGGGAAAAGTGGCCTTGTGACCCATGAAATATTTTCCCAGGATTATATTTAAGACACATAATACAATGAGCATATGCTTTATGAGCCACTGTGAGAGAAAGTTTTCAAAAATACTGTTTTCCCCACAAAATCATATTTTCAGGTGCCCAGTGGGCAATTGATGCATATTCTGGAGCAGTGTCAATTGTGCTCCAATAAGTACCATGGTTGATTATCAGGCCAGAACCACATCTGCATGGTGGTGTCAAAAATTTCCCCTTTTTGTTGCCACCTTTTTTTCTCCTCTTGCCTGGCAATTTCTTGATCCTGTAGCAGGAAATCTTACATCAGGTTAGCAGAGTTAATAGAAAGTAGTGAGCATTCTCAAGGTAGGACAGCATATCCAGCTTGATAATGTCCTTGATGGTCATTTAAGTAAGACCTATCTGCAAACCAAATTAGATAATACGATGTAGTCATGGTTGTTTTCCTCCTCTGGTGCTGGAAGCAAGGTAGCAGGATTAAGAGAGTGAATAATATTTACCTATGCAATATCACCTAAGAAAGTTTATCATCATTTATTTGACAATGCTTCCCATGAAATTTAGCATAACAAAGAAGCCTAATTAGTTCGGTAAATCCCTCTTTATAAGGAGAACAAATTTCTTTGAGGAGTCCTAGAGGTCCTCTGAAAATTCTGAAAGAAAAAATTTTTTTTTCAAGTCAAAAGAAAGATTTCATTTAGGAACTGAATTTTGGGGCAAACTTGTCAAAAATACCAAAAGGTTTCAAAACACTTGGTGAAACATAGTAAACACCTGATCTTGTGTCACTCTGAAAGGGAAATAATGCTTAGTTTTCCATTTAACCAAAGTGGCAACAGTTGTAGAAGACAATAGTTAAAAAGATACTCTGTTCTTTTAATAGAGAGATTTTAGCCTTTTAGAACACAGGAAATAATTTTGACAAAGCATAGAATTTCTGTCTTTTGGGTAGATTTACTCAAAAATCAAGAAAAACCTGTTATAATCTCATTATCAAGAGCAGAATGAAAGTCCAGGAAAATTACCCTTTTAAGAAAGAGAAAACTAAATTCTAATTTTGCACTAGCTTACTTTTTTTTTTTTTTTTAAAGATTGGCACCGGAGCTAGCAACTGTGGCCAATCAGTTTTTTTTTTTCTGCTTTATCTCCCCAAATCCCCCCTGGTACATAGTTGTGTATCTTAGTTGCAGGTCCTTCTAGTTGTGGCATGTGGGATGCTGCCTCAATGTGGCCTGATGAGTGGTGCCATGTCCACGCCCAGGATCCAAACCAGAGAAACCCTGGGCCACCGCAGCGGAGCACACAGACTCAACCACTCGGCTCTGGGCCCGACCCTGCACTAGCTTACTTTTGACATTAAAACTCATTCACTTAAATTTATTCCAATCTTAGACAGCTTGACCACACATAAAACTCTTTTCCTAAATTTCCTTTTCACTAAACTTTTATAACTTTCTTTTTACATTCATAATTTGTCCCATGCCATCTTCTTTTTTTTCTAGTTTTTATGACAAATTTATCTTTCTTAACAAAACAAACAAAAATATTTCCTTTCCTTATACCTTCTTTACTGAAACATACATCTTACTTTCCTTGAATACAAACATGTTTTCCTTACTAATTTTTAGTAGCTTTAATCACACATATTAATTAGAATTCTTAACCCTTACAGAGCTTAATTTTTAGTGAAAAGTAAGAAGTAAGACATTGTAAACTTTTACATTAACATTCTGTGGCTTGGCAAATTCATAAACACTTTTTATAATTTCTAGAAGCATACTAATTTATAGTAAAATCTTTTAATAAAATACAAGATGTCCTTACTAATAAATCCAAACATCTTTTAGTTTCTCTGTAATAAGAAGCCAAAAGTAGATAAACATATATTTAGTGATTAATGTCTAATATTTTATCTTATGTGAAAATGACCTAGACGCCCAATAAATTTCTATCACTTAACAAAATTCTAAGATTTCAAGTCACCAAAAGGTTTTGAAGTTAAGTACATACACCATAACATAATTATTGTTAAAAAGTTCACCCAAAGATTTATCTTTTAACATCTATTTAATTTACTTCTTTTCAATAATTATGTTTAGATGGTTTACGAAAACTTCATGAGACATTAGACAAAATCAGCTATAATTCTATGCTATTTTGCTGACAAACTTTGTAACAGAGATACATGAGCTTATGTGACTAAGAAACCCAAGCTGCATGAAATAATTTATGTAAGTGCTTACTTTAAGCCAATGAAAGAGCTCCTTTAGAAATTATACCACCTGGAGGTAGAAAAATATCACATATATAACATATATAGACATACACAACACATAGACAGATACAACAGTGATTTTATAGCCTCTGTTTTAAAATTTTTCCTTAGATTTTTGGGCAAGGGTACTTTCGTAGCAGTCTACATCTCCATAAGCTCTGCCCCTACACACAATCTTTTTTGAGACTTTGGAATCTGGGATGGTCTAAATAATAGCTCCCAGAGAGGCCACAATTTTTTTGAGATAAACAGAGGAAGTTAGTTACTTATCAAAGGACTGGCATGCTCATCCAATCATTTTCTTTAATTTTCTTCTTTCCCATTGAGTACTTAGTTTTATCTTAATTTAGGAAAGAAGGCCTAAAATAATTCCTAACAGGCTTTGAATATCAGCTTCCCATTTGGCCTAATTTCTGATCAAAAGTTACTAAATCCTCTCAAATATCTTGTCAGTTTTCAGCCAGGACAAACAGTAACTATTCCTAGCAGCATTAAACAATTCCATTAATTTTTAATTTCAGTTTCCCCTTGACTGTTTAAGAATAGCAGTTTCCCAGAAAATCTCTCAGGGTCTCATTAACCCTGAGAGGGGCTCATATTGGGTCCTCCTTCAAATGTAGATTACAAGGGTATCTGTAAAAGCCATGATTTAGAGGTGCACTTCTTAAATGATCTTACATAAGTGGCATTCTCCTTCTAATGGCCAATGTACAAGTTTTGGAGGCTCAAAGGAGCACCAAAGTGGCCACTATAATTTTAAATTGTCCCAGGTTATCATGATCCAAAGATCCAACTATTTACATTTATCCTCATTCTGTTAAGCACTTGCAAGTATTCACTCCACCATACGTATTGTACATGAAGCCAACCAGAGTTCCAGGGGGAGGCTGCCAATTCGGGAACTAGTCAGCTTGCAGAAGCACAATTTCCCATTTTCTTTTAGTTTCATTTTACTGTAAAGTCTAAGCAATTCTAAGGAAACTATTTGTTCAGAATTTAAAGACACAATTCTTTCCAATTTAAAGCTATGTTAAATATGTCAGCCTGCCCTGTTCACTCCAATGTTCCCCCGGTGCTCCTCTGGCCTAGGAAATTCCCCCTAGATTCCTCTTACCTGGGAAATATACCAGTACCCTCGTGAAACACCTAGTCTTAAAACTTGAAACAGCTCAAGTAGAAGTCAGGAGCTATGACTTAAATCAGGATGTCCAAGTTTCAGGAGAACTCACTAGGGGCACCTGAAGAGTGCCATGAAGCTAAGGGGCTCAATGGACATGTGTTGTACCAAGCAGTGGGTCAAAGTAGATTCCAGGTTGTCTCCAGTGGGTTTCCCTGAAATACTTCTGTACCAGACTGAGAAATGTCAATGCAAAATAACAATAGCCATTCTATAGATAAGAGAAATAAGGTGAGTTTTGCTTGAGCCAGAGCGAGGATTATAACCTGGGAAGGTCTTAGAAAGTGTTTCAGAGAGGCATGGTTTTCAGTACAGTCTTACATCTTTTTAGAACAAAGAACATACATTAAACACACCCAGGATACGTTTTCAAAGTTTCAAAGAGGTATTTAGTTGCAAATTAGCAGGTCAACAAGACCCTAATGTCAGGAAAGGCATTACTGATAGGGCATTCTCTTTTTTTTTTTTCCTTTGAGGAAGATTGGCCCTGAGCTAACATCTATGCCCATCCACCTCCACTTTATATGTGGGATGCCAGCCACAGCATGGCTAGGGAAGTCTACATTCTTATCTTAAGAGGGCGCATTCTTTAATGGTTAAGGCAGATGTACAATGTCTGTTTGACAGGCTATAAGTCAGGCTTCTTTAGTTCAAGCTGAATCCGTTTTGAACCTGAATAGTTACCCCATATACCTCAATATGTGAGAATCTCTTGTCATTAGTTTGATTAGCTCTCAACAGTGACCTTGCTGCTCAAAAAAAGGAAAATAAATTTATCTGGCATATTACTCATTTGGCTTATAGTGAGAGCCAGTCACTTCCTCCACACCCCGAATCTCTCACTCCTCCTTCACCATGACCTCAATTACTTTAAGGTAAAAGAGAATTCTGTGTAGCAGCGAGGTCCCCCTCTCTTCAAGGTGGACTGAAGCCTGTGCACATCCATGGAGTATGCTGAGGAACTTTGGGGAAGGAAGAATTCCTGCTTTTATGGCTCTGTTGAACATGGTTCTGTTGGGGAAATAGATGCATGATTTTAGCTGACGAGGTTTGAGCAAGACTACTAGTGGGGAAATGAGGTAAACATGATCTTATGGGTGGGGCCGTATAAGATCCTATTGTTATTGCTCTTACATCTGAATGTGTTGTGGGAAATGATGTGTTATATGTTGGTACTTCTCCATCACAAAGCACCAGACAAGATTCTGCTGACTGAGAAAGTCTGGCAATAGAGAAGTACTAATGGGACAAACTCTCCTGCCATTTGCTCCAGTTGTTGGATCAGGATTTAGTGTGACTGCTCCTACCCTCTGCTGCCTAAAGCATTCACTCTTTAGTTGGTGTTCTCTCAATTATCTTCTGAATTGTCTTGGCAAGTCAGGGCCTCAATGGTACTGACCATGACGCTATCACACCTGTCAGCAGGATTGACAGATAGACACACACGTAATTCAGATGGCTCTTCACCAAGTAAAGTTTCTGCGGACTATGTGAACAGATTCATAATGCTTAACTCTGCTGGCAGTCAAGGAAAATCAGTTATTTCTTTGGACAACCTCCTGGCTAGCAAAAAGAAGGCTTAGCACCTTATTGAAATTTGGGGGTATTGCAGATAATAAATGCCTCATTAGTGCTTTTCTCTTGATTTTTAAATATTGGCTGATCCACAAAGAAGCATCCTTTTAGTAGGACCCAAACTATGCTGTTTGGAATCTGTCCGTTTAGCTGTGACATGCTCTCTTTGTGGTGCCCCAACATAAATGACTTTTTTGAACCATAATTCTCTGACCCATGGTCATGCTGATGGAAGTCTTGAACAAAATGAGGCAGCCTACTCTCAGAGGCACTCCCTAGGGTTTTGAATGCATTGCCTCCCTGACATGGCTCTCAAGTATACTCCACTTGAAAGCAGCTATTAGATTGTTGCTAGGACCTTGTCAAAACGGAATGCCTTACCAAGTGGGCTTTGTGAATCTCTTGCCTGATATTCCCGTGATGGAGCAGATCAACTTGTACTCAGTAACTAACAAGGTAGAAAGAACCCTAAAGCCTTACTTGTCCATTAGAAGTGGTATTTTCAAAGATACAACCTGCCTAGCCCCAGTGACATCTTGGCTTTACATGAAAAAGTGGCAGTAATCCTCTCCTGTGCCACCTGGAGCAAAACTGCAGCCTCATTAGGGCCTTCAGTTCACTGAGGCTCCCTTAAATGCTGGGACAAGATTCACCAATGATTCAGCTAGGCTGAAACCCCCTATTATCACTGGGCCAGTGATGTTGTTCAGCTTTAGAATCAGCTATGTTTGTCCAAAAGTAGACGAGGTCACTCTGCTTAGTGGGCAGAACTCAAGGCCGTTCTTATAACTCTGACCAATCCTTTGATGAACTTTGTTATATTTTACTGACTCTTGGCTCATTGCCAATGGACTGAGTGTTTCATCTCCCACTTTGAAAACTACAGACTGGCAGATTTAAAATATCCCTTTTTGGAACCATGAAATTGGGAAACAAATGTTGGCTGCTTATCAAACCATCTAGGTCACTTATGCACATGCTCAGACTAAGGGCCCATTCTGGGATAAGTCAAACTGGAAGTAAGCTGCTGCTCAAGGCTACACCACTCAAATCGTCACCATTTCTGCCTGAACCCATACCTATGGCAGATATGCAACATATTCAGTGTTATATCTGGCTACAATATGAAATACTCCATGGTTTTCTTTTGTTTCTGACCTAGGAGTCTTGTGTCTTTTACCAGCATGCATGGAAATTTAGCAGGCTAACATGTTCACTTGTAAGTTGTATAGAATCTCAGACCCTTCACAATTCTTGACACTTACAGATAAGCATTTTAAAATCTATGATTTGGCAGATGTAATATTTTTCATATGTAATATTTGGATTGTGGGATGTGTATATATGCATGTGCATGTGCACTTGTCTTGGTGTTTCTGTTAATAAAATCTATTTATAAAATTTCATTTCATTTGAATATGCATAAAAATGAGAAATTTAGATTATTCAGAAGAGAAGTTTCCAAGATATGCTTTGTAGAGACAATGCAAATTGAAGTGCTAGCTTAAATATTTTTCCAAGTAAAATTCTTGCATGAATAGATACTAAATCTTTAAGATGACTACTATTTAAGAATAAAAATATTTCAATCATTCAGTATTCATGTCAGCAACAAGTAGTAACAAGTTAAAAGTTGTGTTATTATCATATAGATAGCACCTTGTTAGTGCTGTTTTTCTACCTTTCAATATGTTACTTATTTCTAGCAATTATAAATTTAGTAGTTTTATTATGCACTAAATCATTTTTTTCCAAAAAATTTTAAGTCTCTATGAAACGTTGTAAGTAAATTAGTGAAAGTAGAATATTGAATTCCAAGAATGGGTAGTAGAATTTGAAAATCTATGATTTAAATTATTATTAATAACAAAGAGTTTTTCCCAAAATTGTGTTTCTTTTTCCATGGGAAAATAGATTTATTGGATCTACTGCCATGCAAGCTACTGCATTACATTCCGCCGGAACAAATGACAACTGTGGGTTGGTTTTCATTGCCACAGAAAACAGATGAAAATTTCAAAGTTAGCTCTTTTGGATTGTTTCCTACATATACAGTACCAACTGAAAAATCACCCCCATCCTTAAGAGTGGGAAGGTAAACATTCCCTTGACATTTGGTGCAGCTTCTTTATCAGTAAATACAATCATGGATAAGGGAATAAATGTTTTACAGACATGAATACTGTTTCTCCCTGGAAGAGGCTATGAATCGCCCTGCACGATCATCTGTTCTAAGATTCAATGTCAGTCAAGCATTTGATGGAAAGTTTCGCCCAACAGAGTGTTATGAAAAGAAAATATCTTTTGACTTTTTCTTTAAATGCTTGGAAGTCATTTTACATTTTGGCCTTTTTTCTCTCCCAGGAGTTGGTTACATGGAAAGTTATTTTCACACATATAGTGATTCTAGCATTGCTAATTGGAAAGGGGTTTGCCACTGTTTGGTGCCTTGTTATTTAGCAACCACCCTGTGAGGCTGGGCGACATGAGGAAATTCCTTTTAGAAAAAAAAAAGACAACAATGTTATACTAAAACTCTGTTTCACTTTTGTACGAGAGAGTAGCAAAACATAGCTCAACGCAGAGTTCTCTGAAGGCTTTACTCCACTATTTTGTTGTCAGTCTATATATAATATGCCAAGTAAAATATCAAAAACTCTCTCTTTTCATCTATTATTTTCTCATTTACTTATTAGACATTTTTTTTCACAAATTAGGGAGTCTAGAATTCTTACTTGACTGACACAGAGGTCACATTTTCAGGAAGCTTTGAAAACTTCCTAGTTATTATACCAAGTTCATATAATTATACCAAATTCATGACTTACAACACCTACACTTAACCAAAATGGGTATGACACCTTCAGTTTATCACTTGTAGATGTGTAGTTTTAATACGACTGATATGCTGTGTTTCTTTAAGAATACGAAAGATTAAAAACACATGACTACATGAGGGTGGCCCCATGGCCTAGTGGTTAAGGTCGCACACTCCGCTTCGGTGGCCCAGGGTTTCACTGGTTCGGATAGTGGTTGCAGACATGGCACCACTCATCAAGCCGTGCTGAGGCAGCGTCCCACATAGCACATCCAGAAGGACCTACAACTAGAATATACAACTAACTGTGTACTGGGGGACTTTGGGGAGAAGGAGAAGAAGAAGAAAAAAAGAAGATTGGCAACAGTTGTTAGCTCAGGTGCCAATCTTTAAAAAACAAACACATCACTGTCAAAAAGCTTGACCACTTGGGTTCTGTCTCTAGAATCCCTTCAAACTTGAACATGGGATGCATTGGGTTTTCTCTGTTTATATGACTGACTATCCAAATCGCCTAGAACACTGCATGAAACATAGTAAGCAGACAGGTATATAAGCACCTATACTTTGGAGTTTCCAAACCATTAAAATTCTAATTGCTTTTCCCCATTGTAATTAATTCCTATCCAAGGTAAAGTAAATGTTGACAAAGTGGAATGGTTGCCATTTTGAGAAGTCAGAATTCTGCTGGAAAAATTGCTTTTAAGAATATATTGATTCCTTTTTTTACTTCAGACGTTCTAGAATTACCATGAGGAACAATACTGTGATGTTTACACAATAAGACCTTTAACTCTTGTTTTCTAAAGAATATAAACTTAATTAAAGAAGCTTAATAAAGTTCTACAAATGAAGCTCCTCTTGCAGAAAGTTTATACATAATCTGTTAGGTTTCACAAAAAATCGGTGGAATAGTGATTATACCTCAAGTAAAGAAAACAACTACAATCCACATAATTAATTAAGACTTTCTTAATCCTAAAATAATTGGTTCTTTTCCTGGTTGGCCAAATAACAATAATTATAACTTTCTCATAGTGGTTATTGTTTTCAAATTCACTTTGGGATCAAAAGGACTACAAACCCACTCCCTTTCCTTGAGTTCTGTGTCCTGTGTGGCTTGATACACAAGCATGAGACAGA